>NC_065444.1:242804401-243114026 GCF_917563875.1 Diabrotica virgifera virgifera | reverse complement strand
GTTGAAAATGTAGCTCATATTCTTTCCTTTGACACCTGTGGAATGGTTCTAAAGTCATTTTTTTCTGACTGATGTTATCGCAAAAAATGCTCTCTGGGATAAACAATTTGAATAAAATTTAAACAATTCAATGAATCGCTTTGAAATTTTTATCACATATTAAGCACCAAAGAATTCTCATTTAACAAAAATTTCAAAGCTGTACACTAATTTTTACAACAGTTATTGAGAAAATATTTTTTGGCAATTCCGACCTTTTTTCGCAATTATATTAACAATGAATCTCGAAGATATTTTGTACTCAAAAAATCATAAGTTTCACTGTTTTCCGTTGATTTGAAAAAAAGGGGAAAATGCCATTTTCTGACAGTTAATTGTTATAAATAAAAATGACCGCCAGATCCTACGCAGGAAATAGTTATAATTTGTTCTTATAGGTATTACCTGTCGAAAAAACGCTTCAGTACCCTGGGCTGCTGAAGTGTCACGAACAGGGTATATTTTTGTCTTATTACCCTGGCCTAATAGTAGCGCCGTAAAATGCATACCTATGAGCAAGCCTTAACGGCTCTCTAATGCCATAGTTTGTTTTCTTTGTGCAACTACCATAAAAGAAATCAATACTTATCTAACTCGACACATCATAAAATTCCGAAGATTCCTTTAATGTTTTTTTTTCGTCACCTTGTACGTAATCTTGCAAGATCATCGGCACGAGTGCGATAAAACAAAGAACACGCACCGAGAAAAAGAACAAAAAATGAAAAATCTGTTGTGTTATTATTATTATTTTAATCTGATGATCAGCAAGACCCTATCTTTTTGCTCTTCGGATATGTCGTGCTAAAAGGCGTGGACGACAACATTCTTTGAATTCCAGCGGCGAGTGTCTACAATGCGGTAGTCATAAATTTTCTACGTTGTCAATTCGAAATTCTAACCAATTGTCGAAATTTTATCTATCTTGTGAGGTCGTGAATTTTATTATTTCTTCATCACGATTTTTTTTTTGTTTTACATGTAAATATCCAATACTCGGATATTACCAGAATCGAAATATCACTTAAGGCTTTAATAACATGGAGACCAATTTTATGTAATAGAAACCTGTCAATGCATATTCGCAAGAAAGTCCTGAAATTTTACGTGTGTTGCATCCTTATTATATGGTTGTGAGAAATGGACCAGATCAACTGCATATTGATATCCTTAAAATAATAGAAAATTAGTACATGGATGTGCTCTTAAAGCTATTTAATGAAATTTATCAGTCGGGTGACATATCCAATGAATGGTTGACCTCAACATTTATTTCATCATCATCATCATCATCATTCTCTTTGCCTTATCCCTATGCGGGGTCGGCTTCCCTAATTGCATTTCTCCACACAATTCTATCTTGGGTCATATCAATGTTAATCCCCTTTACCAACATGTCCTGCCTTATCGTCTCCCCCAGGTCTTCTTTGGTCTTCCTCTCCTACTCCTTCCAGGAATCTGCACTTCAGCTATTCTTCGTATTGGGTGATTAACATCTCGACGTTGAACATGACCAAACCATCTTAACCTATGCTCTCTCATTTTGGCATCAATTGGTGCCACACCTAGACTTCCCCTAATATACTCATTTCTAATTTTATCCTTCTTTGTCACTCCACTCATCCATCTAAGCATTCTCATTTCCGCCACATGCATTCGTTGTTCCTCTTTCTTTTTCACTGCCCAACATTCAGTTCCGTGCATCATAGCCGGTCTTATGGCTGTTTTATAGAATTTTCCCTTCAACTTCATTGGAATTTTTCTGTCACACAACACACCACTCGCTTCTTTCCACTTCATTCATCCAGCCCTAATTCTACTGCATGCATCTCCATCTATTTCTCCATTACTCTGTAATACCGATCCTAGGTACTTAAAACTATTGCTTTTCACAATAATTTCACCATCCAAAGATACCATTTTATTTGTAGTAACTCCATCTTTAAATGAACATTCCAAATACTCTGTTTTTGTCCTACTAAGTTTTAAACCTTTTTCCTCCAGAGCTTGTCTCCACTGTTCCAGTTTTTGTTCTAAGTCTCTTTCACTATTTCCTATTAACACTACATCATCAGCATACATTAGGCACCATGGAATACTACCCTGTAGTTTCGATGTTATCTGGTCCAAAACTAATGAGAATAAATAAGGACTAAGCACCGAGCCTTGGTGCAATCCTACTTTCACCTGAAATTTATCAGTCTCTCCCACACCTGTCCTAACACTAGTCGTTACTCCCTCATACATATCTCTCACAATCTTTACATATTCGCCAGGGACTCCTTTCTTATTGAGAGCCCACCACAGAATCTCTCGAGGAACTCTATCATATGCTTTCTCAAGATCAATGAATACCATATGAGCGTTGGTCTCTTTATTCCTGTATTTTTCCATCAGCTGCCTTACAATGAAAATTGCATCTGTTGTTGATCTGCCCTGCATAAAGCCAAATTGATTATCGGATATTTCGGTTTCTTCACGTATCCGTCTTCACCTCAACATTTATTTGTCTCCCAAAAAATAAAAATGCTAGAGAATGCAGCGACCACCGCACTATAAGCCTGATGTCTCTCACATTTAAAATGTTTTTAAATATCATTCATAAACGGATTTACCAAACACTTGATACGGATATCGAAGAAACCCAATTTGGATTCCGTAGAGGCATAGGTACCCGTGAAGCTCTCTTTACATTCAACGTACTAATCCAGAGATGCTTGGATGTGAACCAGGATATGTACGTCTACTTCATAGATTACAACAAGGCTTTCGATAAAGTCCGCCACAAAGAGCTAATGGACGTCCTCAAAGCAAACAAAGCAATACAAGATCTTCGAATTATAACAAATCTATATTATAAACAGCAGGCACACATACGCATTAACGAATACACATCAGAAGAGTTCGAAATTAAAAGAGGAGTGCGACAGGTATGTGTATTATCACCACTACTCACTATGCTTCAATGCATACTCTGAAGAAATTATGAAAAGAGCTCTTGAGGGAGAAACAGCAGGAATAAAGGTCAATGGAACGCCAATTAACATTAGATACGTGTACGATATTGTCATAATAGCAGACAACCTCTAAGACCTCCAAAAGCTAATGAACAAGATAGTTGAGTATGGAGAAGAATATGGATTATCAACAAACATCAAGAAAGCTAAATTTATGAGGATATCAAAAACCCAAAATAATGATGAAAGCCTGACAATAATCGGTAAAACTTTGGAACAAGTTGAAAACTACAACTATCTTGGCCCAATAATTAATCACACAAACGATTACTCCAAAGAAATCAAAGTTAGAATAGAGAAAGCACGAACAAACTTCAATAAAATGAGAAAGGTACTTTGTGCAAGAGAACTGAAATTAGTCTTGAGAGTTATATTTTCTATGCTTTACGGGATAAAATCATGGACACTTAACGCGTCGACTACTAAAAAGTTGGAAGAATTGAACTGTGGGTATATAGAAGAATCCTGAAGATATCATGGACCGAGCATGTAACAAACAACGAAGTCATGAGAAGTCATGAGAGATACAACATACTTCAATTAATTATACAAGGCAAAATCCATGGCAAGGGAAGTGAAGGAAGGAGAAGAATCTCATGGTTGCGTAGCTTACAGGAATGGTAACGATGTTGAATTAATTTAATATTTTCAAAATGTAGAATTAATTAAAGAACAATTTAAATGTAAAATTTAATAGTTCAGAGAAATAAGGAAAAAAATATCGTGTTGGTGACACAACCCCCTCCAGGCCGAAACCAAATTTTTTGAGTAGTATGGACATCTATAATATTAACTTATATGTTTCCTGCAGCCGATTTTGATGATATACATAGCTATAAACAAATGAAGATCAAAAAACCGTAAATTTTTGCTTTTTTCGTCTATAACCAAAAAGTTAAGTATTTTAAACAAATTTTAGAGTGAGAAACTCATATATAGTATAAAAAACTTCAATATGGCGTTCGCTGAATATGTCTATCCTTATTGGTTGCTTAGAAAATTGCAAAATAAATAATAAATTTTGAGTTTTTATAAATATTCATAACTTATGTAAAAATTAACTTAGAACGTTCTGATAACACGAATTGCTGAGACTTGTGGTTCTTAAATTATATTTTAAATTTCAAAGCAATTGGTCAAATAGTTTAAAAGTTATTTAATTTGTTTATCCCAAATTAATTTTTTTTGCAACGCTATAAGTCAGAAAATGGTGAAGTTACGCTAATACTTTGGATAGTTTATGAAAGAAGAAGATTTATACTATTAATCTGATTAAAAGAAATGACAAAAAATAATTGTAAATACTGCAAAATTATTTTGCAAAAATATGGTAATTAAAAAAAGGGGGGGCTAACTTCGTCCCTAATTGCCCTAGGACAATTGTTTTCCTTTCTAAATGTGTATAAAAATTCAGTCTTTCCAAATCTGAAAAAATAATTTTTCTACGGGAAACGGTTAAAAAGTTATTCTAATTGTTTATAAGTAAGCAAAAATTCGACGTGTTTTTGCAAAATAATTTTACACTGTTATAAATTACTTTTTGTCATTTTTTTTAATTATGTCAATAGTATAAATTTTCTTCTTCCATAAACTGTCAGAAGTCTTACTGTAACCTCATAATTTTCTGACTTATAGTGTTGCAAAAAAAAATGAATTTGGGATAAACAAATTAAATAACTTTTAAACTATTTGACCAATTGCTTTGAAATTTAAAATATAATTTAAGAACCACAAGTCTCAGCAAATCGTGTAATAAGAAGGTTGTAAGTTAATTTTTACATAAGTTATGAATATTTATAAAAACTCAAAATTTTATGATTTATTTTGCAATTTTCTAAGCAACCAATAAGGATAGACATATTCAGCGAACGCCATATTGAATTTTTTAGACGATTTATGAGTGTCTTACTCTCAGATTTGTTTAAAATGCTTAACTTTTTGGTTATAGACGAAAAAAGTGAAAATTTACCGTTTTTTGATCTTCATTTGTTTATAACTATGTATATCATTAAGATCGACTGCAGGAAACATAAAGGTTATTAATATAGATGTCCATACTACTCAAAAAATTTGGTTTCGGCCTGGAGGGGGATGTGTCACGAGAAAAATCTTATTTCTCTGGACTATAACGGGTACAAATTAAACTATGGTTTTTAGTTCAGTAAATATAAGACGATGTATGCCAAATGCCAGATAAGAGTGCCGCAGAATTAATTAAAAATAAAAATAACTGGCAACACTGATCAATATTTTGTGACTGCCGTCGTGTAGCATTGTTGTATGAGGACGGCGCGCTTACAGGTAGCTGGAGGAAACTATACACAAAAGAGAAACCAAAAAGAGACACTACTCTCAAAAACTTGCCACCCACTCGGTATACGCGCGTAGGGGCGATTGGGTTTAAAATAAAGTTTAATTATTGAGTTTAGATTATATCGTAATATTTATATCCTATAGATATATTTATTGGGTGGTGCCACTATAGTATGCGATCTTCCCCAATGATGCGGTCTACCTATGCATATATATTATAGTGCGTAGAATAAGCTAACTTTGTGGCTTATTCCCAACTGAAACACGTTAACGGACAGTGCGTCAAATGTATAAGCAAGTGTTGTGACACTATATGTATTTTGCAAAGTAGAATACGGAAATTGCTGAATTTATTTTAGCGCTTATAGTTTATGGAAATAATAAGCTTTTTAACATTTTTTGTTTGTGGACGACGACCATGGACATCGTGTCACATTTAATACGCATCTGTAGATGTAATGTGACATTTTTTGATACCGACTTTTTGTCACAACTTTATTTTAAAAATGTCGTCTATAGACGTTGTGTCACATTACATCAATGGAAATTAAACGTTTATAGACGTTGTGTCCGTCAACGTGTTAAAATAATAATTCTTCTGATTTATGTTTTTTTCACTTTGTAAAGGTCTGTGCCGGTCGCCACTGTATACCTGTACGGCTATACACCATATTCTTTTCTCACAATTGTTTGCACACAATAATAAAAAACTTTACAAACTGAATAAAATGCATAAATCAGAAGAAATTATTATTCAAATTTTACAAGTTATACTTTGTCATTTTTGTCAAATTTTAGTTGGGAATAAGCCACGTAAGGCCTATTGACCTCCAACTGGATCGTTTTTAATTTTGTGAGACCATAGTAAGGACATGACAATTAGACCTGGATCCCGCGTACTAAAAAAATTTGATTAATAACAAGCTGAAAATGGCCTAGCCGGGTAAGTTGATGAAAAGTGCCCCCAACTCGATTCGAATTCGATATAGGTCACCGTTTAGCATATATAGTTAAACTAACTTTCTGAAATTTTTAGCCCCATAGGTGGTCATTTGACCCACCTAGAGCCTAATTAGGGTTTTTATGCTTTTATTTTTTATCTCAGCCGCATCGAGAACTAGCGAAAAACTTTAATCAAAAAAGTTGTAAGCTTTAAAAAATTCTGTCCGCAAATTTTTTTTTTAATTTTTGGCGGGAAATTTATATTTTAGAACGATTTTAAAATTTTAAATGAGTATAAAAAAATAACTAAGACATTCGTTTTCATGAAAAAAATATATACCGTGTATTTTTGCACCATGTTTCACCCTGAATTTTTTAAAAATTTTAAAATTGGTGAAACGCACCTTTAAAAATAAAAAAACCGCATTTTTTCGTTTTTTTTTTTTTTCGTTTTTTGATACAATTTTATGCATATTTTTCAAAAAAGGTAACACCGTCACTAGAATAGGTAAAAAACTGAAAAATAATTGGGGTTTGCTTAACAAACATTTTTTGTAACGCCATCCATTTTCAAGATACAGGGCGTTGAAGAAAACAAAATTTTACACATTTTTTACGATTTTGCCGACACTACTAGCAACATTGTAATAAAACTTGGCGGGTTTTAAGAGGTAGTTATTGTGCATGTTTTGCCATACAATTAAGGATTTGTTATTCATCATTGGCGCGCATAGGGGTAATGGTCTGAACTTTTCAAAGAAAAAAGATAGTACGCCACTGACATATTTCAAATTAACAATCGTTTTTGAATTCCTCATTCAATTTGTGACAAGAAATCTATCTTCCTATTTTTTCATATGACGCGCCATTTTTATTCCAAAAATAAAACATCTTAACCCTTACAAAGTATTCGAACTTCTAGTAGTTTCTACATCTACATCTACATAAACTCGTACATCCATTATAAAAACTAATTCGAATACTTTGGAAGTGTTAAGATATTTTATTTTTTGCAGCAAAACGGCGCGTCGTATGAAAAAATGAGAAGATAGTTTTTTTATCGCAAATTGAACGAAGAATTAAAAAATGATTGTTAATTTGAAATATGTCAAAGGCGTACTATCTTTTTTTCTTTGAAAAATTCAGACCATTACCCCTATGCGGGCCAATGATGAATATCAAATCCTTAATTGTATGTCAAAACATGCACAATAACTACCTCTTAAATCCCGCCAAGTTTTATTACAATGTTGCCAGTAGTTTCTGCAAAATCGTAAAAAATGTGTAAAAGTTTGTTTTCTTCAAGCCCTGTATCTTGAAAATGGATGGCGTTACAAAAAATTTTTATTAAGCAAACTCCAATTATTTTTTAATTTTTTACCTATTCTAGTGACGGTGTTACCTTTTTTGAAAAATATGTATAAAATTGTATCAAAAAACGAAAAAAAAACCGAAAAATGCGGTTTTTTATTTTTAAAGGTGCGTCTCACCAATTTAAAAAATTTGAAAAAATTCAGGGTGAAACATTGTGCAAAAATACACGTTATATATTTTTTTCGTGAAAACGAATGTCTTAGTTATTTTTTTATACTAATTTAAAATTTTAAAATCGTTCTAAAATTTAAATCTCCCGCCAAAAATTAAAAAAAAAATTGCGGACAGAACTTTTTAAAGCTTACAACTTTTTTATTTATAGTTTTTCGCTAGTTCTCGATGCGGCTGAGATTAAAAATCAAAGCATAAAAACCCTAATTAGGCTCTAGGTGGGTCACGACCACCTAGGGGGCTAAAAATTTCAGAAAGTTAGTTTCACTATATATGCTAAACGGTGACCTATATGGAAATCGAATCGAGTTGGGGGAACTTTTCATCATCTTACCCGGCTAGGCACTTTGTTAATAGCTTAACGGTGTCTAGTCGGACAAACTTTGATGTACGGGAACACTGGAATAGGGGAAGTTTTAACAAGTTGAAAATTTGGAACGTCACACTACGAAAACGTTCCACGTATTTTGTCGTACAGAACTTTCAATTGATTTGTTACCATTTCATTAAACTCTCATGCAAAAATCAAACTGGTGTTTATCACCAACTGGGCATTTTAATGAGTGGAACACGAAGAACATGTCAAATGACAGGAATTATATTGGTGGTAAAGAGCAGTCTAATTTTTGCAGGAGAGTTTAATGAAACGGTAATAAATTAGTTGGAAGTTCTGTCCGACAAAATACAATGGACGTTTTAGTAATCTGACGTCCCAAATTTTTAAACTGTTCCACAATTAAAACTTCCCGTGTTCCATTGTTCGCGTACATCAACGTTTGTCCGACTACACACCGTTAAGCTATTAACAAATTTTCAGGTTGCTATTAATCAACTTTTTTTGGTACGCGGGATCCAGGCCTAAATGTTACACAACTCTATTTTTCATACTTAATACTGAGTTGGTTTTCATCTTAGTTTTATTTATGTACTGAAAAGCAATTAATAAACCTGTTACTACACATAGGCTTGCTTTACTCTTCTGTTAAATCTTTGAAAATTGTTTGTATCACGGTACACCATAATGTCGAGAAGTAGTATGTAGTTGTTTTTTTTTTTTTCGAATTATACTGTAAATTGAAAGTCATGGTAATGAGTGTTAAAAATGTGTAGTATGTTCATGATATTGTCTTTTGGTAGTGCAAGAATTATACACATAGTTTCAAAAGATATGCATCACCCCTCGTATTCACGATGTTTACGCTTTTATAAATCCGTATCTTTACCACATATTTACTGGGCCTTTTTTATAAAAAATATACTATTTTTGGTTTTTTATTTTATTTTATTACCCATTTAATTGACCTGATTTTGCCAAGGTGTAAACATTTGAAAAATTTATTCTGGTGGAATTTTTGAAAACGTGATTAAAAATGAATCGTACTTTAATTTCTGAGTTGGATCGTATAAGAATTATCGATTTAGTGGAAGAAGGCCATTCACAGAGGTTCGTGGCGGAAAGAGTGGGTGTTTCTCAGAGTAATGTCTCACGGATATGGAATAGGTTCCTGGAGACAAACTCGATACGGAATAGAGCTCGGTCTGGTAAACCCCGAGTTACCAATGATCGACAGAATAGATATATCAGAATTTCCATCTGTAGAAATTCTTCTATGTCTGTACCAGCCCTACAAAGACAATTCAGGCATGCTACAGGAGTCCGAGTATCGTTATCTGCAATAAGAAGAAGAATTTTAAACTCAGGTTTGAAGAGTCGTCGACCAATAAGAGTTCCTCAGCTACAACCTAGATATGTTTTGGACCGCCTCCAGTGGGCTTAAGAACACATACAGCTCCCCCAACAATTTTGGAATTTTGCCCGTTTTTCAGACGAGACCAGAATCTGTTTAAATAGTGATAACCGGTTAATTAGTGTGTGGCTAGTTGTGCAGCTCTTGTTGGCTCTTGCCACACACAAATTCGCCGGTTATCACTATTTAAACAGATTCTGGTCTAGTCTGAAAAAAGCGCAAAATTCCAAAATTGTTGGAGGAGCTGTGTGTGTTCTTGAGCCAACTTGAGGCGGTCCAAAACATGTCTAGGTTGTAGCTGAGGAAGTCTTATTGGTCGACGACTCCTCAAACCTAAGTCTAAAATTCTTCTTCCTATTGCAGACAACGATACTGGGACTCCTGTAACATGCCTGAATTCTCTTTGGAGGGCTGGTACAGACATAGAAGAATTTCTACGGATGAAAATTCTGATATATCTATTCTGTCGATCATTGGTAACTCGGGGTCTACCAGACCGAGCTCTATGCCGTATCGAGTTTGTCTCCAGGAACCTATTCCATATCCGTGAGACATCACTCTGAGAAACACCCACTCTTTCCACCACCAACCGCTGTGAATGGCCTTCTTCAACTAAATCGATAATTCTTATACGGTCCAACTCAGAAATTAAAGTACGATTAATTTTTAATCACGTTTTCAAAAATTTCACCAAATTAAATTTTTCAAATGCTTACACCTTGGCAAACCAGGTCAATTAAATGGGTATTCAAATAAAATAAAAAACCAAAAAGGGTATATTTTTTGTACAAAAAGGCCCATTAAATATATGATAAAGATACGGATTTATAAAAGCGTAAACATCGTGAATACGAGGGGTGATGCATAACTTTTGAAGCTATGTGTATTATCGTCTATGTATCTCTTTAAAAATGGAAAATTAAACGGTTGTTTTGTTCCAAAGATTTACCATTGGATCTGTTTCTTATTCTAAATGTTAGAAATACAATAAAATATATGTTATAAATTTTTAATTTTTTATTTATGTACTTCCTTTGTTACAGGTATGTCCATGTTTTCAAGACATTCGAAATGGGTAAGAATATAATAAAAATCTATCAGACGCTATTTAAATGAAGTCATATAATTGTGAAATTTTTGTTATTACTTTTAAAGCAAGTTAAAGAAAATTCTTGGTAACAACTAAAAAAACTACTATTTGCTATTTTTTGTTGCTTAGAACTTCAAATTTAATTATGATTATCTCGTTTTCTTGCTTTTCTTTTTCTTCATTTTAGTGATTATATATTTGTTACCTGTTGCATTATTTGTAGATGATTATTATATGTAGAGTATTTTTCACTTGCTACTTCGACGTATTATATGTGTTTTTATTTCTTCATAACTCCAAACTTTTATTATTCTACCTTACTTTCAAATTGTCAAGCAATATTTTTTAATCTGATAGTCAACCAGTATATGAGTATCAAATGTTAAAATCCAACTTCTATGACTTTGCCCAAGCTTTAATCAAATATTTTGCTTTACAATACAAAATGTTTGTAATGGAATAATAAATAAAATTAGAAAAACTGCAGGAATACCATCTAAAAATACTATTGGCCATCTATATAGTTTTACCCCACTTGCCCGCGAATTATCTATCAAACTAGATCATTTCCATAACCATTGCCGTAAAATTGAATTTAAAAAGTCTTTTGGTACCTTTTTCTTTTATAAACTCAACAAAATAATCCAATTTTTCGGAGAAGATATATTAGAATTCTGTCTACAATTCTTGTTAAGGTCAGGTCTCTGTATTCAATATAGTTGCAGTTTACAAATACATAAATTGATAATTTTTAATGCAGTTCGAGAAATCCAATAACAGAGTAACTAAACATTTTCAATTTTGAGTAAAATTTGTACTTGCCTCTACATTTTTTGTATCTCGGAGGTGAAGACATAGATATAGAGTCTAAAACGAAGTAGAATATCGAAAAGTTCAGGTTGAAGAGTTTTTTGTTTCAACAGGATATCATTAAGAGAATAGCCACTAGAACTCTTCATGGAGCCATTCAAAACTACCCTCAATTTTGTGGTTAATGATTCTTCTATTATGTCAGAGTGGTGGAGTAGAAAGTATTTATTTTCTAAGTGCACATTTGTGAAGGAAATTGGAACCTTTTTGGCATGTAAAAGAGAAACATATTCATTGATGAATGTTTTGTATTGAGAGTATACATTTTCCTGCTTTAGGAGTTTATTTTCTAGATTAATAAACCTTTTCCTAGCCATATTGTAAGAGTTGCCTAAACTTTTATGTGCCGTTTGAGAAATGAGAGGAAGCTTTACCTGAAACCGACCAGAGGGTAATATTTGAGTTGTTTCAGCGAATATTTGTTCAGCCAGATCCTCAGAGGGAGTAGCCTTAACAGGGGCCTTAATAATCGAGCTTATCTTGCTCAAACGTGGACTGGATAAATAAAGAAACATTTGACTGTGAATGAGAAAACTGTGGGCGATAAATATCTTTATCGCTCACAGTTGCTATATAGTGAGTCTTTTAACTAAACGTATCAAACCATCCAATAATAGTTCTCTATATATCTGGCAAGAAGATCTATGTTTCCAGGGATAGAGCAGGAGGGGTCTGCGAGAGTAACTGTTACGCAGCGTAGAGAGAATATTAAATTTGCTTCTGTTTATGGATACCTGAGGGGGGTTATCAGGATGTCAGGTTAGATAAAATAGCACAGGAAATCTTAAGTCCATTACCATTTCTTTTGTATGGAACAATTTCTAAATCGACCATTTTGTTCGAGAATGAACTACGTTTAGAGATAATAGATATTTGTAATATTTGGCTGTATGGAGAGAGATTTAATTTTTGAACCAATTCTGTAGAGATGAATGACGAGAGCGTTGTCTAAGAGACATCTAGCGTGCATGGTTACGCCATTCTTTGAGTAAATCGTAACTAGAGCGGTTGTCAGTAGAACATCCCGCTTTACTGAGAGAGCAGAGAAAGAAGTCATCAAATTTGGGACCTGAGAGGTTTGAGATTCAAATAGAGAGAGAGAGAGAGAGAGAGAGAGAGAAAGAGAGAAAGAGAGAAAGAGAGAAAGAGAGAGAGAGAGAGAAAGAGAGAGAGAGAGAGAATTACATGGACCGGCTTCACCATCAGAAGTGTTTTTTACATTGCTAGGGGTTGAATGATTTTGTCTTTGAGAGGAGCTATTCCCCTGGTCCTTCCAGAAGAAGAGCTGTTCACCTGGTCATTTTGGAAGAGTGTGTGATGTCTTTTATTGCATATACTACATTAACGTTGAGACGAACAATTTTGAGAAAAATGTTTAGTATCTAGACAGTTGGGACATATTTTATTTTCATTAACAAATTTATACTTGTCCTGTAAGAGGAGAATAGCAAAATTTGTTCATGCTTGAGTATGATTTATTTGTACCATTTACCGAAGAGAAGAGAACCGTTGTAGACGGAGATTTAATAACTTTTTTATCATGATGATCTGAGGAGTTTAACTTTTCCATAATGTCGAATTTTTCTTTAAAAAATCAAAGACATGATTTTGCGTGGAGACATCTTTTGACCCTAATTCGTATTAAAACGACCCATGAGTGTTAAAATCCACTTTTTGCAAGAATATTTCTAAAGCACGAGATCCCAATACTCAACGAGTACATTCATATTTTTTAGCGCGAGTACGGTCAGGTTTGCGGTGACCAAAAGACTGTAAAAATTCTTGAAAACAGTTTTTAAATACAAATATAGTTTTACCCCACTTCTCCCCGAATGATATATCAAACTAGATCATTTCCATAACCATTGCCATAAAATTGAATTTAAAAAGTCTTTTGGTACCTTTTTCTTTCATAAACTCAACAAAATGATCCAATATTTCTGAGAAGATATATATTAGAATTTTGTCTACTCTTTGCACAATTCTTGTTAAGGTCAGGTCTCTGTATTCAATATAGTTCTAGTTTACAAATAAATTGAAAATTTTGAATGCAGTTCGAGAAATCCAATAACCGAGAAACTGAACATATTCAATTGTGAGTGAAATAAAATCATGGTCGCTTAATACACGAATTGATATACTTTAAGTCTCTGTCGTGATTCCTTCTAGCTTTTTTCTATGGTAATTGTGTCGTTTTAGACTTAGAGCCTTTTCAACTACACTGTAAAAATGTCAACTTAATAAAATCGAAAAAGGTTCTTTGTACCAGATGTTTTATTAGCCTTAAAAATACGATCGACTGAATATTTAATTGTAGGACGAAGCTAGTTAGTTAAATAAATTACGAACAGTGGAATAAAGTATAAAATGGCAAATGAAGATAATATGTATAGTTGGAAATTGTAGTGATTTGGAAAGAAGAAGGACTTACAAATTAAAGAAGAAATAGGAGAGAAGTATTTGAAGAGACAAAAAAAAGAATGGCTTAGCTCAGAAGGTGTTTAAAAAATTTAGACTTCGGCAATGAGAGATATTATATATAATAGTGAAACAGAAAGAGAAAGAGAACGCATTTACCACCCTACAAGACGGTAAAATTAGTAATATTTACTTTGTGACAAAATGGGTCAAAGCATATGTCCCGGAGAATAAAGACAACCAAAAAGGTTACATCCCCGCGGTAAAAATATTAGTAGGTTGGTTAATTCTCACAATGATAAAAATTAAAACGAGATACACAGAGATCACAGAGATACGAAAAAATGTTTAAATATGAAATTGTAGCTTATTTAATTCCCAAGAACACGGTTTGCATAAATTTTTTCTACGGCAAAAATTGATTCAGCTATTGACAATTAAAACTTGTAATAACATGCAAAAACCACCTTTACCAACCCTTTCAAAGTCACCTCTTTTTGCGACTGACGATTTTAAAAAGATGTAATATTAATACGCTTATAGATCTTGTAAAAATCTACAAAATTATTTTTCTATCAAACTTTCTAAGATAAAAAATAAACAAGTTACGGTTAAAAAATCAATATATATTTTTTTAAAAAAATAAGGAGAAATCCAATTGGAAGCATAATAATGTAAGTTAGAGGTATTTTTAGTCATTTGCCATATTCATTCTTCTTTATTTATGTATTATTAATGGATTCTAGAAGTTTGACTGGCTTAGAATGATTAGTTTTAAAAAAACTGGAGTTAAAAGCGAGTAACGAATTTTTGTAGTTTAGTAAAAAATGCCATTTTCTTCAGAATAGAAAGATTGGCATCAGAGATACGAAAACATGTTTAAATATGAAATTGTAGGTTATTTATTTCCCAAGAACTTGGTTTGAAAAAATTTTTTCTACGGCAAAAATTGAGTGCATCGTAAATGAGTATATCGAAAAACATTGATTTTTTCGATATGTAAAACTAACACTTTCGATAGCGAATAAATCGAAAACTATTAATTTTATCAAAAAAATGTATAGAATATATTTTGCTTAGAATAAACGTTTTTATTAACTTTTGAGGTCAAAATATAATAACAAATTTCCACCCCCGAGATGGGGTGGCAACCACCCCCATGGTAAAAGCCCCTTTCGGCCTCATATATATTTTGATCCTTGGACGATCCACTACTTATTCTCAAATTTTCAAGCAAATCAATCCATTCTGTAAAAATTGCGAGGTGAAAAGCTTCGGTTCCTGGACTAATATTATTATTATAGTCTTCGAAATCTCGAAGAAGTTTTTCTTCCTCCTCAGCTTTTCCCCTTTTGGGGATATAACCAGGCATTTGGGCAAAATAATTTTCAAAAGCATTATTTAAGCAATAAGCATTTTTATTCATGTGAGCATTTCGTATAGTAGGTAGAGGATCAAATATAAGGTCGATCTGCACCTATCTGTTTAATGAATAAAAATTATTGGATATTATATAATATTGTATGTTAAAAATTATAAAAAACAAGGGGTGCCAGATCTAATTTTGTAATGACTATAATTAATTAAGGGGGTAGGCGCAAAATCTTGGTCGTGCTATTTAAATGAATTCATTTTTTTTTTCGAATCCTGAGAAAACTAATGAAAACATAAACATAATGAAAGATTACAATGTAATAATGTCAGTATTACCGAGGACTCAAAGTCCCTTAGAATAAACAAAAAGTTTCTTTTGGATGAAATATTTAAAATTAAAAATATCACTAAATTTTCTCTTTTTTTCACCCCTGTAACTTATTAAAATAAACATGGTTTTCAGGGACTTTCAGCCCTCGGTAATAATGTAATCTTTCATTCTGCGTTTAGATTTTTCAAATATACTTATAAGTAAAAATACTTATTAGATTTCTCAGCATTTAAATAGCATTGGACAAAGTTTTTGCGCCTACCTCCTTAATAATTAAAAAATGACTTTTTTTATAAATTTAAATAGCTATTTGTATAACAAGGGAGGAAAGTGCTGCTTTTCCTCCCGAGAATGAAGCAGTAATCATTCAAGGGAGGAAAAGGCACTTTACTCCCATGTTATACATATGGTTTTTCCACCTTCCTCAAATAACAAGTCATTTATTCATTTTTACTTAATTTATTTATGTAACTAACCAACAAAATTTATTAGAACTAAAACTAACAAGTAGGTACAATATAACTGTCAACTGTCAAATATAAGTTAAATTATTAATGTAAACATTATTAATCAAAATAACAATTTACTGTTTTTTACCATACTGCAAAATACAGGGTGCTTTATAAATAAACGTTAAAATGTATAGATACTTACGTAATAGAAAATATATTGTACAGGGCGTCAATAAGTTATATTTCATGAATGAAATACCATGACGTCACTTTTACTTTTCCTCCCTAGGGTGGAAAATATTTTTCCTCCCTAGGGAGGAAAAGTACAACTTTGCTCCCTACAATCAGGTCCGGAAAAGTATACTTTCGGTAGAGGTAGGTGGAAAAACAATTTTCTCGACCCAAGCAGGTATTATTTGAGATTTTTTGAATATTTCTAAACAAAAAAGATGTTTTGTAAATTTTCTCTTAAGTTGTGTTGATCGTTTTCGAGTTATAAACAATTTAAAACTAAAAAAAGATTGAAAGATGACGGTTTGCAAAGCTCAAAAACACAAGTAAAAAATATTATTTTTGTAATCATTAAGTACCTAAATTCAAGTTCTTCTTCCGGAGGTTCAAGTATCAGGTCCGGATAAGAATTTTTGCGTTGTATGATTCTAAAATATATTTTTTTAATTGTTAATGAGGAAGGTTCCTTATACGATCGGGCTGCATTAACAACTAAAAAACAATGTTTTAAAATGAAATAAGTTTAAAATACTTATCAAGAACTGATAGAATAAGAAACTCTTACATGAAGTAAAAACCACTTCTATGTAATAGGTATATTTATTTTAAAAAATCCCAATGGATTTAATAAAATATGTCCAATTCAGAACGTTTTCGGACCTATCAGTCCATCATCAGTGAATCTAAAATATAATAAGTAATCCCACTATTAAAATTGAAAAGATAGTTGAAATTTTGAAAGTTAAAAATGTGGTTATGATTACTTACTCAAATACTTGCTAAATAGCCCCAGACTAAATTGCCCCAGACTTGGCAGTCAACGTTGGCCTAAGATGGTTGATTAAGTTTCTTGATAGAATTTCACCATGTTCCTGGAGATTATATCTTATAACATCGGCGTTAGTCTGATCAACATTACTTCAACATAATGTAGATTGAATTATAATTTCAACCATTGTTTGGTTCTGGGGCTATTTAGCAAGTATTTGAGTAAGTAATCATAACCACATTTTTTAACTTTCAAAATTTCAACCATCTTTTCAATTCTAATAGTGGGATTACTTATTCTATTTTAGATTCACTGATGATGAACTGATAGGTTCGAAAACGTTCTGAATTGGACATATTTTATCCAATCCATTGGGATTTTTTAAAATTTTTAATAAATATACCTATTACATAGAAGTGGTTTTTACTTAATGTTAGAGTTTTTTAATATATAAAATAGTAGACCGAAGAAAATGTGAAAATTACAGGAGAATTAACATATTCTCATTAATCGATTTGTATCGTAACGTTAATAAAACTAACTAAAAGAAGATATTAGTGGTAAAATTGGCGAAGACCAAGCAGGATTTACTGCAGGACGATCCTGTATCGACAAGGTCCAATAGGTAATCGAATATAGAATGGCAAAACAGGCAGCCCAGTGTACATTTATACATTTAAATAAAGAATATCACTCAGTACCAAAAGCAAGATGATGGGCAATTTCGTACATAATCCAACGTTCACAGTTACATAGCATTAGGACTAACCAAAATCCGAACTCAGAACAATGTGATATCACAATTGACGTCTTCTTTTTTTGCATCATAACCCTAGATGACTCTTTTCCTGTCTGGCTATGTCTTTCCATTCAGATCTCTCTTGTGCCCTTCTCCACTATTGTCTTATATTCATGGTTTTCAGATCGTCTTCCACGTCATCCAACCATCTTGTTCTGAGCACTCCTTTTTTCGCCTTCCAATGTAATATTTTCTTTGCTGTTTTTGCATATCATTGTCTCTGGACATGTCCTAGCCATGATAGTCTTTGACTTTTCACAAATCTTACCAGATGGTATCCTTCATTCAATTCATTAACCTCGTCGTTTCTGCTGATTCTCCACCTGTCGTCTTTCTCTTGCACCGGGTCTTTTTTATTTTTTTGTGTTATTATTTTCATTGTCAGGTGTTCTTTTGACAGTCATTTACTTTGTTTTTGTTTTGTTTATTTTAAGCCCTCTTTTCGTGCTTCAGGATCAATTTCCTAGAACGCCTCCATTAGTCGTTGCTTGCTCCTACTTACGATAGCTACACCGTCTGCATATGCAGTAATTTGTACTGTTGGTATTAATATAGCCGGTTAGCTGGTTATATTGGTTTTTTTGATGACTGCCTCAAGAACTGTCTCACTCCCACGTTGATGTCAAATATGGGTGAGTTCTCCATCTACTGTAACTGCGGCTTTTGAACCCTGCAACGTCATTTTTATGAGGCTGATAATTTTTTTACGTATACCTAGATTACAAAGGCCTTCCAGCATTTTGTCTCTTTTCACACTATCAAAAGCTTGTTTTTTATGATTTTTTTTACTATTTGTTTAAACTTCCAGGACTATAGCCCTAGAGGATTTAGCATTCACGGAATATAATGCACACTTTTCAAAAGGGGTGGTGTCATTCTCTTAGCCGCCGTATTTCACATTAGGCTGACACGACGGACGAAACAAAGACTTTGTAGCGAGGCGGAGAAATTAAAATTTTTCCGATTTGCATATTTCGGTCGTTGTTGGCTCTTATTAACGAACACTTGAAATTAAATTGTTACGGGGAATGGCTAGCGGGGGTAGTTCGGGTGAGAAAAGCAGCGTATTTACATGTAATTTTTCTTTCGACTTTTCTGATCCGAGCTGAGCTTCGAATTCTTGCGAAACGGCGAGAATAGTATGCGTTGAGACCGGAGGTTGAAAAGGGTTTTGCTTTTTCTTCGACGACAATTTGTGTATAGCGTTTGGCATGCAAATTTAATTTACATTATTCAGTTTTTTAGTCCGTGGGGGGTCTTTAAGATGAAACCATATTTTAATTTAGAATAAAATAAGGAAACTGAGTTAAGATACAAAAAACATGCTCTTTGTTTGAAATAATTGAAGAATTTAAACTGTTTTTACGGATTTTTGTACGGTACGCGCCATAAAAAAGAACACTGCAATAAGAAAGCTTGTGATAGATTCGTATTATTAGGAAGCTCGCATACCAAAAGCAATATCCGAACGATATTTGTAACATGCAACATCCCATATAGTCCAGACTCTATCGTCGCCCCCGTTAGGTAAATTATTCCGATCATTTTTTTTGCACAAACGTTTTTCTTAAAAAGAGGTCCTTATAACAAATACACAGAGTGCCGGGAGGTGCCGCGGTCGGAAAATTGTTTAAACAATTTTTTTAACAAATTCAAAAAATCAATTGTTTCACTTCGTACCAATTTTTTTTAGATTCTTTGGAATATTATGAGCAAAAAGGGTCTCTTATGATTTTTCTCTAAAATTAATTGTTGTCGAGTTATACGCACTTTAAAATTTGAAAAACGCGAAAATGGTTATTTTGGCTTTAACTCTGTTAGGAATTATTATGAAAGTCAGAACAAGACTAAATCAAAGTTTAAAGCCCCCCCTACATGATCCTGAAGAAATTTGTGTCATTAATTGATTACTAAACTGTTATTTTTAACTATTAGCGCTAACAGCGTATCGAGGCGGCCGTCAATGTGAGTGCGAGTAAGATGCACCATTGGTTGCCGGAATGGTGCATCTCTTTCGCACTCACATTGACGGCCGCCTCAATACGCTGTTAGCGCTGATTAATTAAAAATAACAGCTTAGTAATATATTAATGACACAAATTTCTGCAAGATCATGTGGAGGACTTTAAACTTTTATTTAGTCACTTTTTGACTTTCATAATAATAATTTATAACCGAGTTATTAAGCCTTGAAAATGGTCATTTTGGCGTTATATATATTGATGTGATCTTGATTATTGATATGAGATAATATTCTTATATGTCATTTAATTTAATCAATGCTTTAATAATAATCTAATTAATTTACCAGATCACATATCAATATGTTTTCAATCTCAGGGCGAATTATAAAATTAATTACTTACTCTCGTGGCTTCTAAGTATTTCTCAATAGTTCCTAATCGGGATAGGAAAGAAAAGAGTAAAATAATACACACATATGGGTTACAATTATAATCAAAATATTGTTTATTTTATTTAAATGGCAATCACTGCTTACTATTTGCTAGATCTTATTTTTCTTAAACATAACATTTACAAATGGGAATCTTATTTCCTTTTGGTTTCCAATTGAAAGTTTTTATTAACATTTAACTATTAGGATTTATTAGCAACAATTCTATTTAAGTTTGATGAAGCTTTTCTGATATTATTTATTATGTTCTTCAATTTATAATGTGGTATTTAATACGAAAAACCCATACATTCATATCCAAACAAATGAGACTGACCTTTTTCTGGTGAACTGAGAATGTCTTCACACAAGACCCGTTTCCTGCTATCCTTGGCTGCGATCAAAACCTCGTCCTGGCTTTCAGTAATGTTCTCCTTTGAAAACTAGCTCGTATAGCTCTCGTACCTGCTTCTGTCGTGATGCTGTATTCTACCTTTTTCGAAACTGCAATCAGCTACCGGGACACTCTTGGCTCAAGGAGGTTCTTTTACTCTCAACCTGGCCTACCTCTCGTTCCACGATATATACTCCACACTCACGGAACTACACCGGCTTTCTCACTCTCCGTACACTACCGTCTACTACTGGACTTCACTTCTCGACAGCTCAAAACATTCTGCCTTCTATTTTCAGTCATTCACCTACTTTCTAAATATCCCTTCCAGATTCACAAATCAACCTTCCACCACCAACTCTCATTCGCAGTCTTCCTCAAAACCAATTTTTAATCTTTCTAAATATGCTTAATGGATTTCAAAGAAAATAGTTAATTCCCATTCTAAAATGACTTTCTACTATTTACACAATTTAATGACCTATTCTCTATTTCCACTAAGTCTTATTTAGCATCGGCTAATGATCGAACCTTCCGCGAACAACGATAATGACCTATTATCGATTTCACTTGAGTTTTGTAAGCTTTTTCTAATCACTTCTTAAAATTAAATATAACAATTTGTTGTATACAGGTTGTTCTAAATTTATATGCCCGTGGTTGAGAAAATTGAAAATATTTTATATTAAATTGAATTCTGTTTATAATTATCAAAATTTAATTTTCATATCAAATAGAAATATAACAATATATATCTTAGCTTAGCTATATCTTAATCTTAGCTTTGATTCCAGGCCATACTGGAGTAAAGGGGAATACAGAGGCTGATAAATTGGCAAATATAGTCAAGACTTTAAACGTTTCTGCAGACATTAAAATATATAAATTTCACTTTTTACCTTTTATTAAACACAAAATTGTAAATGAGTTTAAAGTTGAATGGACAAAACAGTTTAAAACTAAAGTGATTTTTCTACAAACCCTTGGTTCCACAAATTCACATTTGTAGATCGAAGGCACTTGACATCAATTATTAGAATGCGAACGGGTCAATGCCTCATACCAGATCATTATTGGTTTAAAATCAATTGTAGTGATACTCCTTTTTATAAATGTGGACAAAAGTATAACTCATTACTTGAATGCCCAATCAACAAAATAAATCAACTTGACCTGTATCAGGAACTTGTTAATATAGGAAGTCCAACCCCCATTTCAATATAAAATCGTCTACATAATATTAATAACCAAATCTTAAGAACGATCAATCAATTTATAATAATATTTCAAATTAAAATATAAAATAGTTATTTGACAATCTTAATACAATGAATTTAACGAAGGGAATATGGAAAAATCCAGACCCCTTGAAAAGAGTATTCCCTTCCAATTGCAGTCTAAATACGAGAACTGGCCAAGTACCTAAGAAGTGAAGGCCAAGAAACTAAAAGGAGAAGAAGTGATTTTGGCGTTTTTCAAATTTTAAATCGCGTATAACTCCAAAACAATCAATTTTAGAGAAAAATTACAAGAGACCTTTTTTGTCCATAATGACCCAAAGAATATAAAAAAATTTACGAAGTGAAAAAATTGATTTTTTGAATTTGTTTAAAAAAAATTGTTTAAACTATTTTCCGACCGCGGCACCTCCCGGCACCATGTGGATTTATTATGAGGACCTCTTTTTCAGTAAGTTTGTGCAAAAGAAAACGAATCCGAATAATTTACCTAACGGGATCAGATTCTCAAAAAAGGGCAGTATGCCGTGTGGCGAGTGTGCCGTGTCAGAAGCCCAGATGTGTGTATTTAGGATTGAGGGCGTACAATAAGAGGGATAATAGGGCATTATAATTTTTGAGATAATAGGTTTATTGGTCAATTATAGGTCAATTTTTTACAATAATTTCTTTACTTACATAATAAACTTAAAAAAGTCTTAAAAGCATAAACATGCTTGTTGACTTATCTATAATATAATGTTTACAGATTAATATTTACAGTTTTTTGACAAATCATTTTTTTCTAGTATAATTTAAATTTGTTAAATTGGTACACAAATCCCTTTTTTATTTAGTCCAAGTAGTAAATAATTTTATATATATAATCTATATCTAAACCTTTCTTAAGGTGTTTGAAAAATACATTTCATGCATCTATATCATATACAAATCGTCTCGACTCTTGCTTATTCTTGGACCTTCGTTTCGCTTCAGTCCAAGTTGTGTTTTTCTTCAGAATTCTTACCACTTCATCGTCATCGTTCCAGGTTTTCTTTGGTCTCCCTTTTTCTCCCTTGTGTTGTACTTTTGCCTCCCATACGCGTTTTAGTTATTTATTGTCGTTCATTCTACACAAAAACCAAAAGGATTTAAGCTTGTTCTTATCTAGTATTTGTGTTTTTCGTTCGACTTGTAGTTCTTCTCTTACAATGCTGTTTCTTATTCTATCGCGTCTTGTAATTCCTTTTACTTTTTATGAGTACTTAATGTCCATTGAGTTTATTCTATTTTTCGATGATTGTGTTAGCACCCAGCTCTCACTACCATAGGTGGGGATCGGCCTGAAGATCATTTTATACACCCCATCTTCGTCCTGCTGCTTACTTCTTTCTTTCCAATGAATGCTCTGTTTAAGCTGAGAACATACAAAGATTTGTCAATTGTTTTACATATAAAGAAGCACTCTACCTATCTAATGCACTTTACAGAATTGAAATCGGATTATTTAAGCAGCCTCAGCAATGTTTTAAAATTATAAACAATTTTTTGGCTTATAAACAAATTAGTGCTGTGGCCAGGAGGGTGTGCTACGGGCTCCTTTATTTAGATGGACTTACCCAAGATTTTTATGTATTTTTTGACCCGTAGAACACGATTTTTTTGGATAACAGTTGATCCGGATGTCGATAAGATTGTTATAAACAAAGAACTTGAGGAATTACATAACATCGATTTTTCTCAAAATAATATATTTTTTGTATTTCTTCGGTAATTCTAAGCAAAAAATGTTCTTACAAGTTTTTTCGTAGGATGCATAGTTTTCGAGATAAACGCAGTGTAACTTTCAAAAAATCGAAAAATTGCAATTTTTGAACGCGAATAACTTTTGATTAAAAAATAAAGCATTTGAAAGTTTAAGTCAAATTATACCGGTTTTAATTTTGCATTGCTAAAAATTAATTTTTTTATTATTAAACAAAGCTATTTGTTTATAAACCAAAAAATTGTTTAGAAGTTTAAAACATTGCTGAGGCCCCTTAAATAATCCGATTTTAATTCTGTAAAGTGTATTTGATAGGTAGAGCACCTCTATATAATATGTAAAAAAATTAGCCAACTTCTAAATGGTCTACTTTTTGTTCAGAAAGATTTTAAAAAATTTGAACTTTTTTAAAAACATTTAGATTGCTAAGAATTACTCTAGAATTACTAAGGTTCTAAGTGCCACCAAAGTGGTTAAAAACAATGAATAACAACAGGCGTATTTTGCCCCCTTATTTTGTATTTATTGCTATATTGTAGAAAAGGTAATACGTTAAGACATTTTTGACCAGTCGTATATCATACAAAATTCAATTATCTTTATTTTATTTCTCTACGACTTTGTTCCAAAACAAATCGTTTTAAAGTTATAAGCAAAGAAAGCAGAAAAAAATCGACGATTTTCGAAATTTTTGAATATTTTAATTTTTTATTAATGTTCCGGGCATATTTGCAAAGGAGCATAAGTCAATTATTATTACTGAAGGTGTCACCTAACTTTATCTGCAAAAATCCGAATGCCACCTCTCACATCCAAAAATAGACGTTTTTTCACAGATCCTTACTGGTCTATTAAAACTTTTGAAACTTTAACAAAATGACAACTATAAACGTCAAAATTAGATCAACTGTATTTAATACAGCTGATCTATTATTTGTCACCTTCCTATGTTCATATTGAGTTTGTATACATTTTCTGACGTTCTAATCGTCACTAGACATAAAAATAAACATTGCAACAAGTGAAGGGCCAGGACTGTAATACCTCAATCTTCCTATGAATCTAGTAGGGTGGTGCTTATTGTATATTAGTCCATGTGGTGAGACCGCTTCCGTCTGGAAAAATTTCTGATTCGGTTTCTTTGTGGATTCCTATTCAAAAATGTCCCCTTTAAACAAATCTGAAGGGTGCCGGGCGGAATTTTTGGGCAGAAATTGTTTAAACAAATGTTTTAAACAAATACAAAAGATCACGTTATTTTGCTCCGGAACATATATTTTTAAGTTTTGTGGGTCATTGTAAACAAGAAAGTTATCGTGTAAATTTTCTAAAAAATTGATAGTTTTAGAGTTATAGGCGATTTAAAATCTGAAAAATGCGAAAATACGCATTTTCGAGGCCTAAAAACTCATATTTAAATTAGTATTTTTGAGGTTGCCAGATACTTAAAATGAAGTTTAAACATTCAGCCTCAAGATTCTGAAGAGTGATTGTGTCTAACCTTAATTTAAAGCGTTGTATTTTAATTGTTAAATATGCATCTCCATCCGATTTTTTTGCCGGTGCGGCGCGCTCTATTTCAAAAATCTCCAATTTTCCTCCGAAAGATATTTTTTCTAGATTCTTTGGGATATTCTAAATAAAATAAGTTTCTTGACATTTTTCTCAAAAGTTAACAGTTTTAAAGTTATAAGCGATTTAAAATCCGAAAATGCGTTTTTTTGGCATTTGGACATATTTTATTCAATCCATTGGGATTTTTTAAAATTTTTAATAAATATACCTATTACATAGAAGTGGGTTTTAGTTTATGTTAGAGTTTTTTTAACTATATGGTATACAGCCAACCTAGGGAATTACCCTTTTTAGTTGATTTTATATATTGTTATAAAGCTATTTTCTTAAAGCATTTTATTATTGCAAATAAGCCACAATTTTATTTTAAAATAACTTTATTTGACGTTTAAATTTCTGCTTCGGAAACCGTTTTCAATATAATTTTCGAAGTGAAAATCGAAACGTCAAATAAAATTATTTTAAAGTGAAGTTATTCCCAATAAAAATAGTAGACTCCTATTTTAAATATTGATGTAATATAAGTATTTGTTCACTCTTCAGGCAGTTCTTCACAGTTGACGACTTTTTGAAACAATTCATGTATTTATGAAAAATATTTTTTTAGATTTATATTTTTAATCAATTGTAATACAATTGAAAGCTTCCATCATAAAAATAAAAATGAAGTCATAATAGATGGGCAACTTATGGAATCTATAGATACAGGCAATGAAGGAATAGTAATAACATTGTTTATATTGTTTATAATAGTAATAACATTGTCTCCCTATATAAACAATGGTAATAATTTACTATATCATATGCCTATACTATTTACCCTAACCATGGCCGAAAGTTATAAATGGCGTCAATAAAGGAAGAGGATACAGAATAGGGAACAACGAAGTTAAAATTCTCTAAAAGACTAAGTTTTTCAACCTAATAAAAATATTTGTAAAATAAAATATTTTTAAAAGATTTTTAATTGAAAAACTTATTGGCCCATTTTCCTGGTGACACCTCCAAGGCTTCTAAAATATGCAAGCCAGATGGATGCTGCAGTGAAGACAAAAGGGAAGGAATTCTACACTATGCAATTCACAACCCCTGTCTGCAGCTTGGTAAAGTTCCAACGGAAAATGGACCTAGTTACTCGATAGGAGTAATACTAAAATAAAATAAAAATGTATACCATTTTTATTCCAGCCGCAGACCAACTGCAGACGGGGGTTGTGAATTGCATAGTGTAGAATTCCTTCCCTTTTGTCTTCACTGCAGCATCCATCTGGTTTGCATATTGTAGAAGCCTTGGAGGTGTCACCAGGAAAGTGGGCCAATAAGTTTTTCAATTAAAAATCTTTTAAAAATATTTTATTTTACAAATATTTTTATTAGGTTGAAAAACTTGAGTCTTTCATTTAGCAGATGCCGCTACGCACCCACTACCTTCACGTCAGTTGCAATGGGGGACTAATATGTCGAAAAAAATATTTTACCTGGAGTAGAGAAAGCAGCCTATGCATTCTCTGAAGAGCCTCTAACTAGAGGTGAAATCGTCGATAAGAGTGCTGGCTGCGCTCTCTAATCTAAGTAAAAATTAAGACGGTTTTGGCTTCACATTGCAACTAAATAAAAATGGTATACATTTTTATTTTATGTTAGTATTACTCCTATAGAGTAACTAGGTCCATTTTCCGTTGGAACTTTACCAAGCTGCAGACGGGGGTTGTGAATTGCATAGTGTAGAATTCCTTCCCTTTTGTCTTCACTGCAGCATCCATCTGGCTTGCATATTGTAGAAGCCTTGGAGGTGTCACCAGGAAAATGGGCCAATAAGTTTTTCAATTAAAAATCTTTTATTTTACAAATATTTTATTTTACACATATTTTTATTAGGTTGAAAAACTTAGTCTTTCATTTAGCAGATGCCGCTACGCACCCACTACCTTCACGTCAGTTGCAATGGGGGACTAATATGTCGAAAAAAATATTTTACCTGGAGTAGAGAAAGCAGCCTATGCATTCTCTGAAGAGCCTCTAACTAGAGGTGAAATCGTCGATAAGAGTGCTGGCTGCACTCTCTAATCTAAGTAAAAATTAAGACGGTTTTGGCTTCACATTGCAACTGAATAAAATTGGTATACATTTTTATTTTATATTAGTATTACTCCTATAGAGTAACTAGGTCCATTTTCCGTTTGAACTTTACCAAGCTGCAGACGGGGGTTGTGAATTGCATAGTGTAGAATTCCTTCCCTTTTGTTTTCACTGCAGCATCCATCTGGCTTGCATATTGTAGAAGCCTTGGAGGTGTTACCAGGAAAATGGGCCAATAAGTTTTTCAATTAAAAATCTTTTAAAAATATTTTATTTTACAAATATTTTATTTTACACATATTTTTATTAGGTTGAGAAACTTAGTTTTTCATTTAGCAGATGCCGCTACGCACCTACTACCTTCACGTCAGTTGCAATGTCTATGTCGAATTAAATGTCGAATATGTCGCACTAATATGTCGAAAAAAATTTTACCTGGAGTAGAGAAAGCAGCCTATACATTCTCTGAAGAGCCTCTAACAAGAGGTGAAATCGTCGATAAGAGCGCTGGCTGCACTCTCCAATCTAAGTAAAAATTAAGACGGTTTTGGCTTCGCATTGCAACTGAATAAAAATGGTATACATTTTTAAACGCTTTTATTTAGTTTAATAGTTTGCGTCGAATCTTTAGACGTTAATTTGACTGCTTTTTCTCCAATGCAAATGAATGAAAATTTGCAGACATATGCATTCGCGGGAACAATACACGAATAGTCAATACATTTTTTTTATGTTTATTAATTGTTTAAATAAAAAAAAACGATTTTAATGGAAAACGCTTAAATTTTCTTGCTATTTACAATGTAAAAACTTGAAACTTTTACGGATTGTAGCTAATAATATGAACTATACATAATTTCACTTGTTACGTTAATTGTTTAAGTTATGCTTCATAAATAAACAATAAAGTTTCAAATTTTTTGCCGATTCCGACTACTTTTCATGTTATTACATCATATGTTTTATACATATTTTAATAAACATGACGATATATTTTAATGTTTAAAAAGTGTAAGACTAAAAAGTAAAAAATAAAAATATATGAAAAAAAAAGATTTTAAGAAACGCATTTCTTTAGTTGCGAGTGACTAAAATTAAGAATAAAAAATCAACGAAAAAGCAAAAAAAAATAAAAAAAAAATTGAAAAAATCTAACACATTCGTTAAAGAAAAGCGTGGGGCGAAAACAGTTTATTCGATGAAGACGCGCCACGCTTTTCTTTAACGAATGTGTTAGATTTTTTCATTTTTTTTTATTTTTTGCTTTTTAGTTGATTTTTTATAATATTTTTAATTTTAGGCACTCGTAACTAAAGAAAAGCGTTTCTTAAAATCTTTTTTTTTTTTTCATATATTTTTATTATTAAAATTCTCTGTTACGTAGACAATGCAATATTGATAGCTAAAAATGAGGAAAGCCTTCAATTCAAATAAGATTTCACAGCTTTTATACCAGAGGGAAATAATTTAACGAATTCTAAAGAATAATTTCAGAAAGCACATGATTGATTGAAAATGACAAACCACACATGATAATTCACCATGATTGAAAAGTTTTTTAAGAAAACTAGAACAGTAGTAATAAGTAAAGAGCCAATAAGATGTAAACTGGAAGTGGATAGAGTTAGCATTGAAGAAGAAATGGAAATAAAATTTCTAGGGATTACACTGTTTAGCTGTGGAGACGTTGAAAAATAAGTATGTATTATAAATCAGACCCAGCCAAATCACAGAGAGTGCTGGAAACAGCAGAAATAAGAATACTCAGAAGAATTACAGAATACACGATAAGGGACCAAATAGGGAGTCACGAGATCGAAACAAAATGGAATGTGCAGGATATAAACGAGTGGAAACTACATAGAAAAACAGAATGGAAGCATCGCATCAGTAGAATTGCGGACACAAGTGTCGGTAAAACAGCACGGGACAAATCACCAAGTGGTAGAAGAAGTATCGCTTGTCGCTTGACAGGGACAAAAGATGGAGTGACAATATTCCATAGAAGCAACAATCCGCCAATGAACAAGCAAAATTGCTTATGTAAAGGAAGAATAAGAAGAAGATCTTCTTCTTCTTCTACGGCACTACAGCCCAAATTGAGTCTTGGGCTCCTTTATTTTTTGCCTTCACACTTGCTTGTCTGTGGCTGCTCTTCTTCATACACGGACTCCTAAAAGGGCTTGTGCGTCGCTGTTTACTGTGTCTTCCCAGCGCTTTCTTGGCTTTCCAACCGGTCTCTTTCCCTGCATTCTAGCATTCAGTGCTCTTTTTGGTAGCCTATCCTCTCCCATTCTGATCACATGTCCGGCCCATTGCAATCTTTGTATTCTAATGAAGGCTGACAGGGGTGCTTCCTTATAAAGTTGATAAAGTTCGTTGTTGTATCGACTTCTGAAGATTCCGTTTTCCCTCACAGGTCCTAGTATTCTCCTCAGTACTTTCCTTGCGAATGTGTCGAGTTTGTTTTTGGATGTTTCTTTCAGGACCCGCAGGCTTCACTGCCATAGCATTTTATTGGTTGAATTAAAGTTTTATAGATTCTCATTTTTGTATTTCGGTGGACACTTTTAGACCGAAATATATGGGAGAGGGCAAAATAAGCTCTGTTGTCTGCGTTATTCTCTTCCGTATTTCTCCATCTTCTGATCCGTCGGCATATATTTCTACTCCCAGGTATGTAAACTTTCCAACCGTTTCAATGTCATCTTCATGTATAATGTTTTGTGGGACTATATTTCTTCTCGTCTTTATTTTTGTTTTTTTCTGTGTTAATTTCCAGACCTAGCATTTTTTTTGTGCTTTTAACTCTGCGTATGTTTCCTGTGCTCCTGTTGATGTTCTACTCATAATATTAATATCATCGGCATAAGCGGCTAGTTGAACCGTTCGGTTGGTCAATAGGTTTCCTCGTCCAGTTTGCATTTGCCTAACCGCATACTCCAGTGCCAGGTTAAACAATGTTGCCAGCCCATCTCCCTACTTTAGTCGCTGCGAAATTTTGAAAAAGTCTGTCCGATGGTTTTGTATTCGTACACATGACTGAGTTTCATCTATTGTTGCTTTAATGAGTCTTATTAGCTTGTGTGGTATTGCCAATTCAGCCAATATATAGTATAGTTTGTTCCTTTTGACTGAGTCGTATGCCTGTTTGAAGTCTACAAACACGTTGTGAACATCAATATCGTGTTCCCATGATTTGCTCAAGATCTGTTTGACTGTAAATATTTGATCCAGTGTCGATCTTTCCCGTCGGAAGCCCGTCTGATACTCTCCAATAATATTTTCTGCTAGTGGTTGGAGCCGCTGGTTTATAATATACGTGAGAACTTTATATGCTGTACAAAGTAGAGAGATTCCACGTTAGTTTTTGCACTGGAGTTTGTCGCCTTTTTTATAGATCGGGCATACATACTATACTTTTCTTCCAGTCGTCGGGTATTTTCTCTTCTTGCCATATGTCTTTGATGAGCGCGTGGATGTGACTTGCTAGGTGGTCGCCACCTACCTTATACAGTTCTGCTGGTATTTCGTTACTCCCGGAGCTTTGTTTTTCTGGGCCTTAATAGCATCGAGAACTTCCTCTTTAGTTGGAGCTTCTACTCCATTATCTACTTCATTCTCTTATTCTCTTCTACGTAGTTCATACCCATTTCATCTTCCAAAGAAGAAGATCTGCCAAAGTTATTTCCACATAAGTATTAAGAAATATCATAGCGGAATGCAAAGTTTAGCTCTTTTCTGAAAAAATACTCCCTGTTTGTAGTAGATAATTGTGATGATTTTCTCAAAAAAACTGTTAAAAATACTTCAATATGTCAACGTATCGTATACCTAAATACAATAGAAGTGTTTACTTCATTCTACGTTGACTTATCAAAGGTAGACAGCCAACTACAGGGTTCAGGGTTTACACTTTTTAAAGTTTTACTTCAATATGTCTTTCCCAGTGTGAGTAATTTAAGCCGTATGATAAAACCGTCTATAGTGGGAATCTGTACTATCAGCAGTCTGATTTTGGCAGGACAGTTTATAACCCGGTCTATATAGACATTTCAAATAACAAAAATTGCCGGAGAGCCAAATTTTGGTGGAGAGCTAGGGTATACCATAACAAATAAAGTTTAAAAAGTCCCCATCGATCCCATGTGTGCTTCAAAAGTTATTCGGGATCAAAGGTCAAAATTTGAGATTTTTTGGATTTTTTTCGAAAACGGTAAGTTTTATCAAAAAAAACCTTAAACCAAAGTTGTAGATCTTAAAATTCTCTACAAAAATAGTCCTTACTATTTTTTTCCTAAGAGTTGCCATTCCTGAGATATCGCGATTCAAAGAGTCACATTATACATGATATGCACACGTTTCCACACCACATGTGAGGTAGTGTAGTCGGCGCGTTTTTTTTTAACGTGGTTTCCCCTGTAGGCCTACTCCACTAACTGTTTTGACATTAGGATAATTTAAGGAAACAATACCGGTCAAGTTCTAGATATTACCTTATTATTGATATTAATTATTGATATTGCTATTGATTATTAGGTTAACTATTGTTTTGATTTCTTTAGATATTTTAACCAAAATCATATTCTTGAAAGTCTACTTCAACAGTCAAGTCTCCTTTGATTTCATCTTCTTCCTCTTCCTCTTGCTGGATGTTCAAAAATTATTCAAATGTGACTGAGTCATTGGTCTCTTCATTAAAATCACAGGAGTCTTCCTCTGTTGTACTAAACTGGACATTTGAGCAAGACTGACCTTGGCAGTTGGTACACACTAGAGAACACAGCAACCCGACTTTTTTACATCCACATTTGGCACTACAACCTTTTTTGCAATTGCAAAAAATAGTGTTAAGGAGTTTTTCTGGAGCAGGTGGGAGTAAGGTTTTAATCGGTTCCAGAGTATTATCTATTAATTTCCAACCCCAGTCTTCTGGAGTCAGTTCATTGTCTAGCCATGTTTGAACTTGATAATATACTCGATACAAATGTTGAAAAGCAGATGCTGATGTTGGAGGAAGACATGATAGTTGTACTTGTTTCTTGTTTCGCTTATTTTTTACAAAAGTTAAGTATCGGTATTTATCAAGACAAATAATTTTTTTGGAGCTCCATAAACCGCAAGAAGAAAGCTGAAAGAAGGCTGAAATGTTAACTGACAAATTAACAGCTGCGAATATTGAAGTGAAACAAGCTAAAAATGACGCAGATGTCCTTATAATTGAGACAGCAATTGAAAAATTTAAGGCAACAAACACAACAATTGTAGTTGGTGAAGGTGTTGATTTGTTGGTACTGATTACTGCAAGGACTCAAGTAGATAAAGTTATTTATTTTCTGAAACCTGGAAGGGCTCAACAGCGAACAGAGATATATTCTTCGAATAGTTTATCGGCTTATCCCAAATGCCAAAAGTACATTTTATTTTTACATGCGATAACCGGCTGCGACACTACGTCCGCAATGTACAGAAGGGGCAAAACGTCAGTACTTAAATTATTCGAAAAAAAAGATTTGACTGACTGCTGTAAAGTTTTTACAGAACTTGATTCTACACCGCAAACAATAATTACGGAAGGAATTCGCTTTCTTCTTGCGGTTTATGGAGCTCCAAAAAAATTATTTGTCTTGATAAATACCGATACTTAACTTTTGTAAAAAATACGCGAAACATGAAACAAGTACAACTATCATGTCTTCCTCCAAAATCAGCATCTGCTTTTCAACATTTGTATCGAGTATATTATCAAGTTCAAACATGGCTAGGCAATGAACTGAATCCAGAAGACTGGGGTTGGACATTAATAGATACTACTCTGGAACCGATTAAAACCTTACTCCCACCTGCTCCAGAAAAACTCCTTAACACTATTTTTTGCAATTGCAAAAAAGGTTGTAGTGCCAAATGTGGATGTAAAAAAGTCAAGTTGCTGTGTTCTCTAGTGTGTACCAACTGCCAAGGTCAGTCTTGCTCAAATGTCCAGTTTAGTACAACAGAGGAAGACTCCTGTGATTTTAATGAAGAGACCAATGACTCAGTCACATTTGAACAATTTTTGAACATCCAGCAAGAGGAAGAGGAAGAAGATGAAATCGAAGAAGACTTGTTGAAGTAGACTTTCAAGAATATGAATCTGATTAAAATATCTAAAGAAATCAAAACAATAGTTAACCTAATAATCAATAGCAATATCAATAGCAATAATCAATATCAATAATAAGGTAATATCTAGAACTTAACCGGTATTGTTTCCTTAAATTATCCTAAAATTGTCAAAACAGTTAGTGGAGTAGGCCTACAGGGGAAACCACGGTAAAAAAACGCGCCGAGTACACTACCTCACAGGTGGTGTGGAAACGTGTGCATATCATGTATAATGTGACTCTTTGAATCGCGATATCTCAGGAATGGCAACTTTTAGGAAAAAAATAGTAAGGACTATTTTTGTAGAGAATTTTAAGATCTACAACTTTGGTTTAAGGTTTTTTTTGATAAAACTTACCGTTTTCGAATAAAATCTAAAAAATCTCAAATTTTGACCTTTGACCCCGAATAACTTTTGACGCACATGGGATCGATGGGGACTTTTTAAACTTTATTTGTTATGGTATACCCTAGCTCACCACCAAAATTTGGCTCTCCGGCAATTTTTGTTATTTGCCAAGCATTTTGATGTCTAAGTTGACCGGATTATTAATGAAAGGGTAACAAATTAATTGGAAGTTCTGTCCGACAAAATACGTGGGACGTTTTCGTAGTGTGACGTTCCAAATTTTTAACCTTTTCCACAATTAAAAGTTCCCCTGTTCCAGTGTTCTCATATATCAAAGTTTGTCCGACTAGCCACCCTTAAGCTATTAACAAATTTTCAGCTTGCTATTAATCAAGTTTTTTTTCATACGCTGGATCCAGACCTATAACTAAAATAAGTAAAAATGGTTGGTTTAAAATATTGTTTAAATTAACAAATGGATAAAAAAATATATATTGTATTGAATACATGCTGTAATATGAAAAATTTTCACGTTATTTTTTCGCATAACAAGTTTGTATTCACAAGCAAGTACACTATTATTAAATCCCGACTCCAACAACTGCAAAAACACAAAAACTCTCTCGCCCATTATGCATATGAATTGCAAAGTTGGTCTCGAAACAATTGTACAACGTTTTGTAAAAGGTTAGAAAGTCTGACAAAATCAGGATATACACTTCCATTTGCTGTTTTCGTTTTCCATTTTCCTTTGAAAACAGCGAGAAAATGGACGGCCGCTCGTGCGAAAATTTTAATGCTTTTTATGAAATACTGTTAGGCCGGTCGGCAAAAGCTAAAAGACTATGATACACACGTATTCTTCTTCTTCCTGCAGTACCGTCTCCTATCAGAGGTTGGCTACCATCACAGCAATCTTAACTTTGTTGGCTGCAGCTCTGAACAATTGTATTGAACTGCACCCGTACCACTCCCTTAAATGTTTTCCTTGGATTATGAGTCTCAACAGGGAGTACTTTTCCCCATTAAGGGGAATTAAGGTGGCCTAGATTTTCCAGTTTTCTCGTTTGTATAGTTTTATGACTTCCTATTCCTTCCCCATCTTCAGCAAAACATCTTGATTTGTTACTGTCTTTCTCCATGGTATTTTCCACATTCTCCGGTAGCACCACATCTCGAATGCCTCAATGTTTTTGATGTTTATCTTTTTCAGTGTCCAAGCTTCCATGCCGTACAGAAGAACGGAGAAAACATAGCACCTTAACATTCTCGTTTTTAAGTTTAGTTGTATGTCTTGGCTGCATAGGAACTTTTTCATTTTGATAAATGATTGTCTCGCTATTTCTACTCGCCTCTTAATTTCTATTGTCTGGTCATTAGTATCAGTAAACCAAACCCGTAAATATTTGTAGGATGGAACTCTTTCAATTTGCTTACTATTTATGGTTAAGTTAAATTCACATTGGTGTATATATAGCTTCTTTGTTACAATCATAAATTTAGTCTTTTTGATGTTCAGTTTTGATCATACTTGTTGGTATGAGTGATTATGTTTTCGAGCAAATACTGTAAATTTGTTGCTCAAGGAGCGCTTCCTGACATATTGTTTATTCGCTATATATATTGAATAATAGTGGAAAAAGCACACAATCCTGACGCACACCTCGACGAATCTCAATTTCTTCGGCTAACATATTATCAACCTTGATTTTTGCTGTTTGGCCCCAGTAAAACCTGGATATGATGTTAATGTAATGTCGCGACTGTCGATGTTTTTGCTTCTTAGGATTTCAAACAGTTTTTTGTGTCTGACTTTATCGAAGGCCTTCTCAAAATCTATGAAACCTACATAGAGGTTTTGGTTTATATCCAAACATCTCTGCATTAACACACTCAGACCAAACAAAGCTTCCCCTGTTCCCAGTCCACTTCTGAATCCAAACTGTGTGGCGCTTATGTCCTCTTCTAGTTTATTAAATATTCTTTTGTGAATTATTTTTAAAAATACTTTCAGTGTGTGGCTCATCAATGCTATAGTTCTGTGGTCTGAACACTCTCTGACCTTATTCGTCTTCGGGATTGTGACAAAAGTAGAGAATATACACGTATACTGTGTGCCATAAACAAACAATTCAATTTCAAAAAAAGATTGGGAACAAGGGAGAACTTTGTTCTCAATGCTCAAACATTACAAAGATCATGGGAAGGATAAAACCAATTTACGTTTGCTTTATAGATTTTGAAAAGGCGTTTGATAGGGTTCAACATGATAGACTGTTTGAGTATCTAAAAATCATGGAAATAGATGATAAAGATCTAAGACTTTTACAACATCTTTATTGGACTCAAGAACCTTCTATTCTGGTAAACGGCAAAAATACAGATAACATTTTCATTCAAAGAGGTGTCAGACAAGGTTGTGTGTTAACCCCAACTTTGTTTAACGTGTACTGGGAAATAATATTTAACAAAGCCTTGGAAAGGTAATGTGGAATTCGAATTATTGGGGAAGAAACTATTATCAGCATCAGATATTCAGATGACACAGCGATCATGGCTGAAAATGTCGAAGATCTTCAATTCCGTATAGATTGAGTCACTAGAGAATGTTCTAATAACGGACTTAGCATAAATACGTCAAAGACAAAGTTACTTGTGGTTAGTAAACAAGACGTTGGCCCTATGCAACTAATTGTCAACAATGAGTCGATTAAAAAAGTTAACATTTTAAATACCTAGGATGTTGGATGAACGAGACACTAAATCCTGATTAAATTACTTTAGGCTTAGAAATAGGCGGGGATCTAGAAATTCATATTAGGGGGGCCAGACTTACCGCAAATATTATATTATCCAGATTTAGCCATACGACTCACGATTGAGCTTTGGTGGGATCATTTTCGTGTTATCAAGCCGTAGGTGACTTACTACGTCGGAGTATCTTCCAAAAAATTTGTTACACATCTGAATTTTAAGAGTAGTACAGCTTTATTATTCCAGATTTAGCGATACGGCCCACACTCCCTCAAAGGGGAAAGTTCATTTATCCCAAATATACAATGCTGATTCACAGTGCATATACAATAATAATAATCTTTAAAAATCTTCTTTTAAACAGTACTTTTCTTTGTCTACATATCGCACACATAATGTTAATTGTTCATTGGAGCTGATGTCAGTTGTTTCATCTACCAAAATAGAAAAATATTTGCTTCGCTTAACCGCTTCAACAATTTTTTTCTCAACAACAGTACCACAACAGTCTATGAGCTCATTATTTTTGAGATGGTGTTCCAGAATATGATCACCTGCATCAACTCTGTATTTAAGAAGTTCCCTGAAGTTCCCTTCGTTTGAATTATTGATTAGTTCAGACGGTTCCATTTCCAAATCAATATAACCATCATTTATGTGCCCTCTTAAAGAAATGTTTTATCGATCGCACAAAAATATTGCTTTTACAATCGAAACAAGTTTCATTCGATTTTCGTTTACTGTTTTTGCAACTTCATTATTCAATTGAAAGATAATGTTTTCTGTCATAATTTCAGACACTTTTTTAAAGTTGCTGCATTTTAATTGTGCCGTTTGGTGACAGTTATTATCAGAGTGACTCCTTATTATTTTACACGCTTTCTTGAGTTTCCGAAGTGACTTAGTAACTACGTTTTGTAACGCGATTTTGCTTTGACCCCCTCTTTAGGTCCGAATAAAACACACACACGGTATTAAGCACCTTCATCTTTCTTGCTGTAAGATAGCCACGGGAATTTATTTAACCACATAAGTTGGAATTGTCCTAAGTATCCCGATTCTAATGTCTTTGGAAAGCTGTATTCACTGGAATCCAAGGATCAGTTAGGTCACGATATTTTAACTCGTCACTGCACTTTTCGTTACCCACAAAGCAACCGACATCGTTATAATTAGGGACAGCCGAACCTGTATCACACGTAATTAATTCTGGTAAAAATATATTTACACCAATACTGCAGTGTCCGACACCTGACGTTAACATAAGCCTATTATTACCATCGGTAACATTAGTAGACCGAGATCTTACCTCAGAACATGGCCTTTTCCAACTGTAGGTGTTAAGATTAACCTTTCTACGTGTTTGCGTTTTAAGATATCGTTTTTGTTATTATTTGAATTGAGAAAGATATATCCGTTGTTTATGGTTCCATCGGTACCCAAACAAATGCGCCTGCAGTTTATTTATCAGGGAAGGCTGCTTTTATTGGATTTTATGGCTTCTTTCAATTCTTTGGAAGCGGTTGTCGTGTATATTTAATGTTCTACTGATCGCTTGAAGTTTAGAGTTGACAGAAAAAATAATAAAAAAATACTTATAGACTAAATGCAATAGGGGGTCCATGGACCCGTTGACCACCCTCTGTATCCGCGCCTGCTTAGAAACATATCAGGCTTTAGCAAATTGTTTTATTAACTTAACAGGTATATGTTTGGCAAGCATAAGTATTTTCGTTGTGTAGAACATATTTTAAATTATTGGGTGTCTTCCCAAGTTGATAGTATACATAAAGACTATTCTGTATATTTGGTTGCAGAGATTTAAAAGCGTATTTAGTTTTATAAGCAAATCTTGATTATTTCATTGAGTTTTTCATCTGGTTCCGTTGCTTTACCATTTCTTGTTGTTTTTGTAACTACCAGTATATTTGAAACTCTGTCTCTGTGGGATGTATTCAACATTGACCTTTCCATTGCTCTCTATGCCACTTGTTTTTAGTGATTACTTTTCTGGTAAGGGTCAATGTTTCAGCTCCATACGTTATAACTAGAAGTACATATTGATCAAGACTTTCCTCAGTTTTCCGTAAACTGCCAATGTTAGTCCAATTCGGTTTAACTCTGTTGTTTGATTGTCTTCCTAATTTAATTTCGTTGCCCAGACCGAATTCTTCTTGGTATATTATATACCTGTTGAATTTACGTGCCATTAGTTGAAATATTTTTGGCCAGTACAAGGTTGGTCACATATATTATGTCTCTGATTTGTATGTTCTGATCTGTATCTGATCGGTATGATCTGATCTGTATCTGATCTTTATGTTCTGATCTGTATCTGATCGGTATGTTCTGATCTGTAACTGATCTGTATGTTCTGATAAATTCTTTCTCCTTTATGAACATAGATGGTTTCTAGACATATTTTGCTTTTATGCTGTTTTCCGTAGTCAAATCCATGTGTTTACACATTTGTAGACACGTCTTCTTATGGAGTAAGTGTCTGCATATGCAGTCATATCCACGAATGTGTTAAATCATTTAGTTCAACTTTTATCTAGGTACATCAAGCGCTTACATTTTTTTGAGGAAACTTAAGAGCTTTTCGTGTCATTGCAATTAATGAAATATCGAAACTGACTTGAAGTCTATGTCAAAGTCGCGATTAATTCAAACATTTTTTTTACATCGGTACTAATCGTCCGGTATTTAATCATTGTTGTCCCTATTCTAGAGCAAAAATAGAATTAAAAACTGACTCATTTACCATATCTGCTTGCTGTATCTGCCAGAAGGCAAGGATCATAAATACACGTCGGACCATGTTTATTGATGAACACGAATTATTTCAGCACGATTTAGTCTAAGAAAAATAGGAAACGATCTTCTTGTCTCGACAGAGAAGTTGTGATGCACTTTTTGCTGATTTATTACAAGAAAATGTGTTTATAGACGCCGGAGAGCGGTGTGGGTGGCCGCAAGATAGGATAATAACGACGGCGCGACAAGATAAGTTTTTACAGATTTTCGTTTATCTATCTACGAGGAAAAACGATAAGAGTAGCAGAACAAACTGACCAATAAGTCGAAGAGACAATAACGCACTGGTTTTTGCAAATTTTTGTATAGGTGCTTTCATCTTACATCTAGTTAAGTAAAGATAGTTTCATATGTTGAATGTTGAATTCTAGTGCAGAATTATATCACGTCCGTAAATAAGTCCCGAGCCTAGTAAAACAACATTTTTTTTCCAAAAATTATTCTTTATTCATCAAAATAAAATCCTTTAAACGACGATAAAATTAATCATTTCATCACTTTTCTAATTTTTCGATGCTGTTTTTAAAACGATTTATCTTTGTCTTCAAAATAGGCTTCCGTTTCGATGATTACTTCCTCATCGGAGCGATATCTCTCACGGAGCATTTCTTTAGATCGGAAAAAAGTGGTAATAGCTGGGGGCAGATCTGGAGTACAGGGTGGTTGGGGAAGGAATTCAAAGCCCAATTCGAGCATTGGTGCAATCGTTTTCATCGACTTGTGACGAGGTTCATTGTCTTTGTGAAACAACAATTTTTTCTTGTACAAATGAGGCCTTTTCTATGCTATTTCGGTCTTAAAACGAATGCTTCTATATATACTACCAATATAGTACATAGTTTATTTATAACTACATACATATAGGCCAGGGTAATAAGACAGAAATATACCCTGTCGTGACACTTCAGCAGCCAGGGTACTGAAGCGTTTTTCCGACAGGTAATACCTATAGGAACAAATTATAACTATTTCATGCGTAGGATCTGGTGGCCATTTTTATTTATAAACAATTAACTGTCAAAAAATGGCATTTTCCCCTTTTTTTCAAATCAACGGAAAACAGTGAAACTTATGATTTTTTGAGTACAAAATATCTTCGAGATTATGGAAAAAGCTTTAAAATGACATATTACAAAGTTTGATATACTCATTTATTGCTGTTAATATAATTGCGAAAAAAGGTCGGAATTGCAAAAAAAAAATATTTTCTCAATAACTGTTGTAAAAATTAGTGTACAGCTTTGAAATTTTTGTCAAATGAGGGTTCTTTGGTGCTTAATATGTGATAAAAATTTCAAAGCGATTCATTCAATTGTTTAAATTTTATTCAAATCGTTTATCCCAGAGAGCATTTCTTTGCAATAACATAAGTCAGAAAAAAATGGCCTAGAACCATTCCACAGGTGTCAAATGAAAGAGCATGAGCTACATTTGCAACATGGTTTAAAAAAGTGAATAAAAAATGCATTTATTAGTAATAAATAATTATGCAAAAGTATCGTCAATTTTTCTTTATAAACTTTTTGAATAACTTTTTTCAAAAAATATAAACTTTTTAACCCTGTTATAAGTGCACAACTTCCAAGTAATGTTATCTATATCATAATTGATAAAAAATTGTAATAAATATGTATAATTTCTTATATAACAAAATAAAAAGTTTATAAGGAAAGATTTACGATACGTTTGCATAATTATTTATTACTAATAAATGCATTTTTTATTCACTTTTTTTAAACCAAGTTGAAAATATAGCTCATGCTCTTTCATTTGACACCTGTGGAATGGTTTCCGTCTGGAGAAAACACGTACAGTGTTTTATAAAATGCAAAAAGTTCTATGCATCCGCCAGCTAGATATCTCATTAAGAACTCTAATACTTATGTGCTATGTTTTTTGCACCTTGCTCTATGGTGTTGAAGCCTGGACAATGACAGAAGTAACACAGAAAAGAATTCATGCATCGAACTCTGGTGCTACTGTAAAATGCTCAGAATATCCTACATGAGCCATACGACAAATGCGGAAGTGTTGCGGAGGATGAACAAGGAAAGAGAGCTTATGCTTATAATAAAGAACGGAAAACACAATATTTTGGTTACATCGTAAGAAATCAAAAGTATGAACGGACCAGGAAGAAGACGCAACTCTTGGCTTAAAACCCTACGACAATGGACGAATATGACCTCCATAGATCTATTTAAGGCGGCTGCAAATAATATTAAATGGGCAAGTGTAATGCCCAACGTCCTTAAAGATAAGGCGTCGTAAGAAGAAGACCAATAATTACCCCTAGCTGTGTAACTTTAAAACTTCCAAAACTGGTAAACTTAACTGTAAAATAAAAACAAAACAAAAACTATATGAAGATCATATCGACCCCTGCAAAGAATAACGATGTAACCAGCATTTATGATATTCTTCAGAAATGAATAAAAAGATACCAATTTCTTTGATTTATTTTTTTATATGCATGTGACATTTCTTCAGTGTAAGAAGTAAAGATTTATATAAATGTTGAACTCCTCTTTCAGAATAAGGTCTACTTTTTTTGATTAGAGGATAGGTTTTTGAACTATGGCAGTTACAGCTTTTGATATACATAAATATAAAGTTCATCGAATAATCTTGTAACGGCACTTAGGATGATCTTATTTGACACACGTTTGAACGAAAAATCCTCAGGCACATATATAAGGGGGTGAAAAAAAATGACGTATGGCGCAGAAGATATAATTTTGAACTATGCGTAGCATACAACGAACCCGACGTCATAACATCCATAAAGATCGGACGTCTGCACTGGATGGGCCATGTTGAACGGATGTTAGAGACGGAAACACCAAAACATATAATGAGGCAAACACCAGTAGGGAGAAGGTCAAAGTGAAGACCCAAACTTAAATACATGGAACAAGTGGAACAAGATCTGAAAAAACTTGAGATTACCCACTGGAAAAACAAAGCAAGGAACAGAACAGAATGGCGGAAAATCCTAGAACAAGCCATGACCCAAAAAGGATTGTCGAGCTACTGATGATGATAATGATCTGACATACTTGTAGTATCTACCTGCACAAAATTATCGGAACTTAGCAGCGAATAAAATTGAAACAACTGTAGTTACTGTGTTATTCTACAAATAATTCAAATATTTTTTACATTGAAGGTATTACTCCATTCGGAATTTTTATTATAAATGCAGTTACAGCTACACAGATCATATTGGCAGATAGAGCATAAAAAGTGGTACAAGAAGAACACTGTAACTCAAAATCGCCAAAAATGTTAGTTTTTGCTTCAAATGCAACTCATACTGTTCTTTATTCCCCTTCATTAGCTTAAACCTAACATGGAAAAACCAGTAACCTTTTAAAAAAATTCATAGTGTAAAACACTTTTCCAAAATGACTTTCAGTTTTTCACGACATGCCGCGCTCATTTCCATTTAAGTTTTCTCGTCTTTGACCCAAATCGAATATCTGGAAAGCAGTGGAAATCCTCGAGCCGTTAACCTCCCTTCTCTCGGCCATTTATCCACAACGCCAATTGTTTCTTTACGCAACATTGATGATCTGAGTCGTTCACACTCCATAGACTCTTTGACTGCTTGAAACAAAAGCAGACTTTAATCCCTTTTGACAGAAACAGGTGCTCTCATGTAACTTAGATTCAAGCGCTAGTTCGGATTGGAGGCAGTCGATTGTGAAGAAATGGTAGGAAGGTGTCTATAATATTTCCGCTACACCGAGAAAAGGGTTTAAGACAGACTGAGTTTTATTTTCCAGTCAGGAAATATCCTCAATGTGTTATTTTTCATGTAAAAACAGAGTATAAATCGTTACTCTAATTGAATAACATACAGTGTGTCCACGGATGCGGTGCCCAAGAGGAAAAACCTTTTTATTTTCAATTTTAGCGAAAAATGTCATTCCTGATAAAAAGTTTTGTTTGTTCTAAAACCCCATAAAACGAAGTAAAATTCAAGTTTTTCAAAATCCGCCAATTTTTTAGCCAAATTTATGTAGGACCCTATAAATTTTTGCACTAAATTCGAAATCGTAACAATAATCTAGTGTTGCTAAGTAGTCCATGTGGTGAGACCGCTCCCATCTGAAAAAATTTCTGATTCGGTTTCTTTGTGGATTCCTATTCAAAAATGTTCCCTTTAAAGAAATCTGAAGGGTGCCGGCCGAAATTTTTGGGCAGAATTTGTTTAAACAATTTTTTTAAACAAATAGAAAAGATCACCTGTTTTTGACCCGAAAAATATTGTTTAAGTTTTTTGGGTCATTATAAACAAAAAACTATGTTGTGATTTTTCTCAGAAATTAATAGCTTTCGAGTTACAGGCGATTTAAAATCTGAAAAATGCGAAAATACGCATTTTCAAGGCTTAGAAACTTATATTTAAATTAGTATTTTTGAGCTTGCCAAGTACTTAAATTGTAGTTTAAACATTTATTTTCAAGATTCTGAAGACTGATCGGGTCTAACTTCAATTTACACCTTTGTTATTTAATTATTAATTATACGTGTCCATCCGATTTTTTTGCCAATGCGGCAAAAAAATCTCATATTTTTCTCCGAAAAATATATTTTTTATATTCTTTGAGACATTCTAAATAAAATAGGTTTCCTGTCATTTTTCTTAAAAGTTAATAGTTTTAAAGTTATAAACAGTTTAAAATCGGAAAATGCGTATTTTCGCTTTTTTCGGATTTTGAATCGCTTATAACTTTAAAACTATTAACTTTTTCGAAAAATAACAAAAAAAAGATTGTGTGTGTACTTTGTACGCACGTAAGAAGATATTCTTCTATTATATAGGTAATTTCAACGTAAATATACTTAACAGGTTATTTGTATTTTATTTAAAAATTAAACTAACTTTCTTATCTACCACTTTCAAAAATTTTTTATTAAAACAACCAAAAATAAAAAAGAAATATGAATCGCCCAGGATTCGAACCCGCGTCATTCCAATCTCGGAGCTAACGCCCTAGCAACTACACCAGCGAGGTCCTTCTAATTGACATGTAAGTTTCGGATATAATTACACAACACGGCGACAAATAGTGTAAATATTTTATTATTTTACTACAGAGAAACACAAATCCCAAAACACAAGAATTATAATAAATAATACATTTACTAAAAACACTAACATATTCTTTTAATGACTTATTTGCACGGATACAGATACATAAACACCTATCTTAAAAGATTAGCAAGGAACTACATACTGTCTGTGTGCGCAGGCGCGCAAATTTATGTACAATTTTACCCTAAATCGAATCGCGCCTAAAGAAGAATATCTTCAAAAAATATTTTATTTAGAATGTCCCAAGGAATTTAAAAAATATATTTTTCAGAATTTTTTTCAGACGGGAACGGTCTCACCACATTGACTAAAGCTACAATGTAACTTAGTAGCTGTCAACTTCAATAAATAATTGGCGAATTGTCATTCTTTTCCGACAAGACAATGTTAAGCATCCAACAAAGAATTTATCTTGTAAATATTGAAGATTTGAAACAAGCAATCGTTAATGCCGTCAGAGAAATCACCCCAGACATGCTAATAAACGCTTATGTTGGCTACGTCGAATAGTTGTTGTTTTATTTAGGTACTGTTAGTTCTCCTAGTTTCCTTTATTATTTTTTTGTTTTTTTTTATAGGGTTTTAGAACAAGCAAAACATTTATCAAGAATAACAGTTAACAAGATAAATAATTCTTTGTTGAACGACTCACATTGTCGAAAAAAAAATGACAATTCGCAAAATTATTTATCGGACTTGACAGTCACTAAGTTACATTATAGCTTAGCAACACTAGATTAAGTATTGTTACGATATTGAACTTAGTGCAAAAATTTATTGGTATTTAAATGAAATTGGCTACAAAATTAAGCAAGTTTTGAAAAACTTGAATTTTATTTCGTTTTATGGGGTTTTAGAACAAGCATAACTTTTTATCAAAAATGACATTTTTCGCTAGTTTTTCCTCTTGGGCACACCAACCGTGGACACACTGTATAAGTACCTACTGTTCAAATAATTTTACACAAGATAAAAATATGTCTTGTTGTTTATATTGTATTCAATCAATAAATAAAAAACGAAAACTATTTTAAAAGTGTGTAAAATACACATAGTTTCAAAAGTTATGCATCCACCAAAATTTTCGCTTTTAGTAACTATCGATCAATCAGTTCCTGTGGTAAATGCTCCCATTCTTCTTTACAGTCAATTGTAAGTAGTTCATGATGGGTTCTAGGACGATTAGTTCGAGCATGAACAGTTCTGGAGAGCACATCTCATGCATGTTCAATGGGGTTCAGATCTGGAGATATCGCAGACTCCTCCAAACTGTGAATACCTTCTGCCTCAAGATAGTCATTAGCCTCTTGAGTCCTTTGTGGGCGGGCGTTATCATACATAAATACAAAATTTTCACCCACAACTCCCCGCCGTAATCATACATAAGGTTTTAAAATCCGTGTGATGTGCCTTTGTCCTAGTAGTGTACCGTCACCGTCAGTTACCACCAATATTGTGCGTTCACCTGCCATAATACCTGCCCAAAACATAACACTGCCACCAGCGAAAGGAAGTATGGGATGGGCTTGTGCTAGTTGTGATTGTAAAGCTCTTGTTGACTGTCGCCATATACTTATAGCGACACGCTTCATTTAATATATTTTTTTAATTGCTAATTTTAAATATTAACTTTCTTTTCTAAACGAAAATAATATGGGTCATTTAAAATTCACATGTGTTTCGCTCCTAAAATACAAAACCAGATTTTATAAAATTAATGTTTTTTTTCTGGGAAACAAATTCATCAAATTGATAGTTACCTTATCAGACATTATGTCAATAAATCACTTTTTAAATGCATTTGAAGACGCTTCTTAAACCTACAGAAGTGTTTTCAGCTTTTAAAACACCAGATAAAGGTCCAGCCTCTTTATGTCGATAAATTAGTCTTCAACGTAAAACCACAGACATGTGTTTTTGAGTTCAGCCACATCAGTCGATACACAACCCCAGCAGGCATCTTTCGGTCTTACAACCCTCGCTGGGCCCAAACAATAACAAACCCTCTTACGAGATATAAGCACGCCTTTTTTAACCAAAAATAAATAAATATATTACTGTTCGTTGTTTTACACTTATTTTAATTTAAGTTAATTATTTCCGTTAACCACCAACGGAACATACTAATTCGATGGCTATCGCTATTTAAACAAATTGTGGCCTCGTCTGAAAGAATCACAAAATTCCAAAACTTTTGAGGGAACTGTATTATGTTTTTGAGTTCACTGGAGGTGTAGATGATGCCAAATATGTCTAAGTTGTATCCGAGGAGCTCTTATTGGTCGACGACTTGTCAAACCTGAGTCAATTATTCTTCTTATTGTAGCCAACAATACTCTGAGTCCTGTAACACGCCCGAAGTCTCTTTGGAGGGCTGTAGAGACATAGAAGAATTTATCTGAAAGGAAATTCAGATATATCTATTGTGTTGCTCGTTGTTAATTCGGGGTCTACCGGAGCGAGCTCTATTCTGTATCGAATTTCTCTCCAGAAACCTGTTTCATATCCGTGAGACATCACTCTGAGGAACACCCACTTTTTTCAGAAACTAACCGCGGAGAATGGCCTTCTTCAAAGTGATCATTCTTGCACGGTCCAACTCAGAAATTAAATTATGATTCATAATAAATCCCGTTTTCACAAAATTTTACAAGAATAAATTTTTTAAATGTTTATTTCTTGGCAAAACGAGATCAAAATGGGTATTTAAATATTATAAAAAAGGTGTGTTTTATATGAAAAAGGCCTATTAAATATGTGACAAGGATAATGATTTATAAAAGTGTAAAAATCATGAATACGAGGGGTGACGCATATCTTTTGAAACTATGATGTGTATCTCATTCCTAGCTGAGACCTTTCTGCTTACAAAGAAATCTTCAGAGCTATGTAAAGTAAGAATAACTTAATATAAATAATTAATTTAAGTTTTACAATGTTAAACTTACGTCAAAATTTAAAATTACCGCTACCAAAGAGGGACCCCATTGTGAAAATATACACAATTTTTCCGTAAAAGTTGAAAAACTTCGAAAGTTATCGAAAAACATCGAATTACAGTACATTAGAGACTCCTCACAAGACTCATATTTTTTTAAATAGAAAATCTACGGTTTTGTTTTGATTTAAATTTGTCTCCTGCCATCTCCCGATAGTGCTATTTCTAGGTCTACCCGTTGTCAAGGAGCCTCTGCAGAAGACAAATTTCCACCAAAGCGATCGTAGTTCTTCGGTATAAAATAAACTATTTATACCGCACTATGGTTAGAACGCCCTCTAACGGGGAATAAGTGAAATTAATGTCGACTCGATTCAAGTTCTCTGTTTAACCCAGGTATGACAATACCAAAAGGCACCGTTAGGAAAATATACGGGTTCTCTGAACCGTAAATTGGAATATTTTCCTAACGGTGTCTTTTGGTATTGTCATACCTGGGTTAAACAGAGAACTTGAATCGAGTCGACATTCATTTCATTTCTCATATTTTTTTGGTCATGGTACGAATGCAATCATCCGACCATCTGGAGAGATTTGAGGCGACAGACAAAATAAGTAGAATTTAAAATGCTGGTTTTCTAAAACTTAAGTAAAGTTCATACCAAACCCTTCATAATTTTTATTTCATATGCATGTGTTATGTTATCTGTAAATAGCTGCCGTTGTTTTGGCTTTCGGAGAAAATATGAGGAAAGATGAGACAAGATGGAGGAAATATGGAATAGATAGATTAATTGAACCCATAATATAAATAAAAATTTAGTAAAGAATTCATTAAACGAAAAATATGAATAAAGTAAAGAAAACTTTACACATGGCACATGTCAGTTGTCTCGTTTTGAAAAAGCGTTTAAAAAGTAAGCAACCAAGTATTCGAAAAAAAAAACATTGTTTCCAAAAATTTTAAAAGAAAGTAGTTATCCTAAAACTTACATTAGGTAGGAAGTTAGTAAATTTTTTTAATTTAATAAAGGTCAAGGACTAAGGTTTTAATGTACAAAGTTTGAAGAAGATTGCTTTTGAACAGAGTCGTCTACAAAGCTTCAAAATGTGGAGCTCCATTTCGTTCATCTTGGAATAGTTGAGGGGTACTTTTAAATTCGCGCTTTAAATTACTATCTCTTATTCTTTTTGATAGATTTTGGCGTTTCTTTTTGGCGGATTTTGAAAATTATTTAAACCGTTTATGTTATTAATTTAAGATTAAATTTGTTAACAAATGGCATATTCATATTATATCTATTCCGATGGTAGGTTACGGAATTAATTAAAAATAAGTGTAACAACGAACAGTAATATATTTATTTATTTTGGGTAAACAAGCGGTGCGTTTGCTTATATCTCGAAAGAGGGTTTTTTGTTAGCGAGAGCGAGGGTGTGTCTGCATCGTTCGCATGCTGTGTAGAGACTGACTTGCCGGACCACTAACTATTATGTCAACTCTGTTTGCGGTTTTGCGGTAATGACCAGAAGGGCCATAAATTACTGCATCTACCTTTTAAAAGATGAGAACCTTTTTGTACTTTAAGAAGTTGACATAAGGTCTGATAAGGTAATTAATTTATGGGGAATTCAGTTTGTCAAACTGAACACACCAAAAACATATTATCGTTAAGAATACATTTGGTTTCGTAAAACTTCTTAGCATCTGGTTTGTATATTGCATGTGAATTTTAAATGACTAATGTTGTTTCGTTTTGAGAAAAGTTATTAAAAATTAAGAAAATAAAATTAGCAAAAATAGTAATTAAGGCGTATCGCTATATATCTTATACTACTTTACATTAATTTTGGTTATCGAAGTCCATAAAACTCAAAAAATTTTTAGATACTGGCCGGACCAGTAAAAATCTCCAACAGGATACTTTTTTACCTTTTTTCACTTTACTATTTTGAGGCATTCTACTAATATAATACAATTTTGTATGTACAGAACTATTAGTGTTTTGTTTAACTCATCTTTTTTGTGTAGCACAAAATAATATATCACCACCACTTCAAGTATTTCCTATCATTATTCTCTCGATCGCCATTGACATCCAATCTATCTACCCCTAAACAAGTACATTCCTCTGGAATTCCCTAACAATACGAGACGTCTGCAAACAATAATATATCTTACAAATTTACACTATTATTTTGTAATTCCTTCGACGTCCGGTTCAAAATAGCGCTGGGCTATTTATCCAGCGAAGGGTCAGCATCCGCCTTCGTTGGAGAACCCTTTAGGCCCACCACCAACCCCTACGCCTTACCATTCCTAGACGTGGTAATTGAAATATTTGTTAAACGGGCATAGGGATAGAGATGGGAGATAGTTTCTATTGTTCCAGCATTGTGTTGTATATATATATATATATATATATATATATATATATATATATATATATATATATATAATGTTCTTGACTGGAATATTCGGATCTTTGTCCTTGTAGTATATTCTCCAGACCTCCAAACAGGGTTAAGAATGCTGAAAGCTTGTTGAGCTTTTCGTATCCTCATACGAATATCGTCTTCTGTACCTCCGCTTTCTGTTATGACACTTCCAAGGTACGTGAAGTTCTCCACATTTTCAATCTGCTTGTTGTCGATATTAAATAGCGTGTTGTTCCTTGCATTTATTCTCATCGACTTGGTTTTACCAATATTGATTTTTAAACCTATTTTATTGGCCTCAGTGGATAGTGTTTCCAATTGGTCGGCCACATCCTGGAACCTTTGTCCTAACAGGCAGATATCGTCGGCGTATTCCAGATCACTTAGGCGTGTGGTTAACGTCCATTGTATCCCTTTTGTGTCGAAGTCTAGTTTGGAGAGAACATAGTCTAGAGCTATGTTAAACAGAAACGGAGAAAGCACACATCCCTGTCTGACTCCAGTAAGTACGTCAAATTCGTCACTGTTGACCCCATTGTGTGTCACGCTGCACGTCGCCTCAGTGTACAGTGACTTTATAATGGAAATTATTTTATGAGGAATGTTTCTTAGCTCTAAAATTTTCCATATAGCAGCATGAGACAGGCTGTCAAAGGCACATTCGAAATCGACAAAGACCATGTATAGAGGTGTGTTCCATTCAACCGATTGTTCCATTATTACCCTCACTGTATTAATGTGATCTATGCAGGAAGATTCTGGTCTAAAACCTGCTTGATTCGCTCGAAATTCAACCTTGTTTGTTAATCTTTTATGTATGATGATCGTAAAAATTTTATTTATGACGGTAAGCAAGGTTATTCCTCTCCAATTTTTGCACAGTGTGAGGTTGCCCTTTTTTGGAAGCTTAATAATATTACCTTTTTTCCAGCCCGCTGGAATGCGGTTTGTTTCCCACACCTCTCGGATTATGGGGAGCAAAAGTTCAGCGGTTAGATGTGGGTCAGTTTTAAGTAGTTCGGCAGCAATGTTATCGATTCCCGGGGACCTGTTATTTCTCAGAGATTTGATAGCTGTTATTATCTCCATTTTGGAAGGGGACTCGCAAGATATATGCAAGTCTACATTCTGCGGGTTTTCGACAATTTCATCCGCGTTATCCCTGGGCGTGCCTAGCATCTCCTGAAAGTGCTCTTTCCATCTCTCTACTTGATCATCCGTTGTAGTAAGTAATTCACCTGTCTTGGATCTTACAATGTTCGAACAGTTGGGCCCATTTTTTGTTAATCGTCTGGTAATTTGGTACAGCTCTCTAGTCCTGTTGTGTTGTGCAGCTGTTTCTGCTTGTTTTGCCAGTTCTTCAGCCCACCTTCTTTTGTCTCTTCTTGCATTCCTTTTAACTGCTTTATTTAGTGTTTCATATTCTTGTTGTCGGTTCGTTCTTCCTTCTACAGTTCTTGCTTGCAAGATATCTTTTTTTCGTTGTTTTCTTTCCTCGATAAGATTCCAAGTTTCATCTGATATCCATTCCTTTCTATCTTTCTCTTTTTTACCCAGTTTGTCTTCAGCTATTTCTGTCAGAACATTTGCCAAATCTTCCCAGCTATTTACTTCACGTTCTCTTGTTTTTACTTGAAGCTCCTCCCTAAACATGTGTTTTCCTGGAAGAGTTTTTAATTTGTTCAGGTTATATGTGGGTCTGTTGGTGTTTCTTGTGATTTTGTTTTTGTTTTTTGCCATCTTGATTTTAATGGTACCAATTAACAGATGGTGGTCACTTGCGATGTCTGCTCCTCTTTTATTTCGTACATCAAGAAGAGATGATCTCCATCTTTTTGATATGGCGATGTGATCTATTTGGTTTTCTCTGGTATGACCAGGGGCAGTCCATGTTACCTTGTGAATATTTTTATGTGGGAAGATGGTTCCACCAATAACTAAACGGTGATTGGAGCAAAAATTTGTAAAGCGCTCTCCATTTTCATTCATCATTCCCAGGCCATGTTTGCCCATTACGGTTTCTAAATTAATATTATCTTCTCCAACTTTGGCGTTCATATCGCCCATCACTATTAGGATATCGCCTTTGTTTACTTGTTGGGTTGTTTGTTCTAGTTGTTCGTAGAAAATGTCTTTATCTTCGAGGAGAGATGTGTTCGTAGGAGCATAGCACTGAATAACTGTTATCTTACGGTATCTGGTATAAAATCTGACAGTCATATCTTTTGGTTATCGAAGTCCATAAAACTCAAAAAATTTTTAGATACTGGCCGGACCAGTAAAAATCTCCAACAGGATACTTTTTTACCTTTTTTCACTTTACTAATAGCAGATATTTTGAGGCATTCTACTAATATAATACAATTTTGTATGTACAGAACTATTAGTGTTTTGTTTAACTCATCTTTTTGTGTAGCACAAAATAATATATCACCACCACTTCAAGTATTTCCTATCATTATTCTCTCGATCGCCATTGACATCCAATCTATCTACCCCTAAACAAGTACATTCCTCTGGAATTCCCTAACAATACGAGACGTCTGCAAACAATAATATATCTTACAAATTTACACTATTATTTTGTAATTCCTTCGACGTCCGGTTCAAAGTAGCGCGGGGCTATTTATCCAGCGAAGGGTCAGCATCCGCCTTCGTTGGAGAACCCTTTAGGCCCACCACCAACCCCTACGCCTTACCATTCCTAGACGTGGTAATTGAAATATTTGTTAAACGGCCATAGGGATAGAGATGGGAGATAGTTTCTATTGTTCCAGCATTGTGTTGTACCTACTGTAATTTGGTTTCTATTTTTAGTTTGTCTGTTTTAGTATTTTTGATCTTTCTATCGATATTTTCGATAGAGTACCACATACATTACTATTTCAATGCTTGGATTTAGTTGATCAGGACACGTGCGACATCAGATTGCTTAAAAATCTTTACTAACTATAATCAGTTGGATCAAGAAGTATCAGCTAAAGTTTCTATTAAGCGTGGTGTCAGACAGGGATGTGTTATGTCACCGACATTGTTCAATGCCTACACCGAACCAATTCTCGAGGAAGCGTTAAATAATCGCCGCGAAGGTGTTAAAATTGGTGGTGAAATTATTAATAATATCAGATACGCAGATGACACCGCCATAATGGCAGAGAGTCCAGAAGATCTTCAAACCCTGTTGAACGTTGTAGACAACGAATGTACTACAAAGGGCTTAACAATCAACGCAAAGAAAACAAAATGTATGGTGGTCGGGAAAATTAATATCGAAGACTCAGTACTAAAATTAGATAACAAAATCCTGGAAAGAGTGGAACACTTTAGATATCTGGGTACCTGGATTGACTGCAGGGTTGAAAGTGATGAGGAAATTTCAACCAGAATAGAACTTGCACGAAAAAGATTTATTAGCTAGCGTTCTGTATTGTTCAGTAGAAGTCTGTCATTGACCACACGTCTAAGAGTATTGATGTGCTACATCTGGTCCGTTTTGCTCTATGGATATGAAACCTCATCATCATCATCACGTAGCGCTACAACACTGGGTGAGTCCTGGCTGACTGTACAACTTTCTTCCAATTTGTTCGGTCTTCCACCTAGGGTCAAATGGAATGTTCATTTTTCGGAGATTTGCTTGGATGTTATCTCTCCATCGGATTCTGGGACGTCCGAGTGGTCTTTTGCCTGTAGGAATCTCCTCCCATACCAGTCTTACAACTCTCTCGTTATGAAGTCTGTGCACGTGGCCTACCCATCTTAGTCGCTGTGATTTAATTTCTTTGACAATATCGGTGTCATTATAGAGTGCTTTTAATTCGAAGTTGGTTCTGATCCTATACTGGTTTGTGTTAATGTCGTGGTGAGGTCCGAAAATTTTTCTAAGTATTTTTCGTTCAAAACGTCTGAGATTTTCTTCGTTTGATTTGGTCATGGTCCACGTTTCGCAACCATATGTTAGTACAGGACGTTAGATGTGAAGCCTGGACAACAAAAATGAAGAATCTTAACAAATTAGAAGCGTTCGAGTTGTGGTGTTACCATCGCATGCTCACAATCCCGTGGACAGCACACATATCCAACTAACGTGTGCTGGAGACCATGTACAAAGAGCGAGAATTGATCAATGTCATAAAAATGAGAAAGGTTCAACACTTCAAACATATAATGAGAGGATCTAAATATCGCTTACTCCTGTTGGTCATTCAGGGCAAAATCGAAGGAAAACGCTGGGTTGGAAGAAAACAACTCTCCTGGCTGCGTAACATTAGACAATGGATACGTCGAACGGTCGAGAAACTGTTTCATATAGCTGCCGACCGAGAAACATATCATCATCGTGTTAATACGACGATAGCGAACGCTTGGAAACAAGCACGCCACACAAAGAAGAAGATTTTCGATCTCCACCTTTTTAGGTCAGTTCATTCCTCCTCATTTATTTCTCTCCATTCTAATTCTGGTCTTCTTCTCCTTCTTCTGTTCCATAAAACATAGTTTAAGGCCATCGTTCGTCTTTCATTCGCATTACATGTAAAAAAGTACAAAGTATGACGAATGCATTTGGCGGAAATTAGAATGATTAGATGGGTGATGGATGAGTGGAGTGTCAATCAGGAACGGAATCGAGGAACACTTTTTGTTAAGCATTGTCCTTTTATGAGCGTCTATAATTAAAATTATTTCAGTCTGAAGATGGGGAAGGAATGCGAAGTCATAAAAACCATACAAACGAAAAAACTGGAATATCTAGGCCAAATAATGAGAGGAGAAAACCTTACAGTTTTGTGAAAAACCTTTTAGTTATAATATTATACTAGGCTGTTCAATAAGTTTTAAGGTTAGATAGAGAGATCGTTGCTTTTAGCTTAATTAATTTTTTTATGTTGGTACACTCTTCGAATTAACCTGTGTGAAGTTTCATTTCAAGCTGTCAATTAATTCTTTGTTTACAAATTAAAGCATGTAGTATAAACGTTTCATAGTATTTTTTACAATGGAAACAATCAAGTATCGTACAGTGATTGAATTTTTATTTTTAGAAGGTTTAAAAGCAAAGGAAATGAATGTTGAAAATAATTGATGGATTCGACCGTTACTTGATGGAAGTTCATTTTATCTCACAACAAAACACTGAAAACTTTTGTTTTCTATACTTACACAAAATTTATTATTTACAACTATGTGACTACAGCTGTTTCGGCAGAGTGCCTTTCTCAAGTGATATAATTTACAATGTGTTTGCCTTTTTAAGTCTCTAACTGAAGAGGTTGAGGAGTGGGGAGCTGTTTGTCTCGAGTTGGTCATTCAGAATTATATCTGTATTTTTCAGTTTATTAATTTCCATAGATTCTAAAAAAGGTAGCTTAATTCCTTTATTTTGGATATACAGAATTTGAAACTCTTCATTGAAAGAATGATTATGATCTAGAAGGTGAAGTGAAGTTTCAATAGAAAAACAGACACTTCTACATACGCACTTCACCTTCTAGATCATAATCATTCTTTCAATGAAGAGTTTCAAATTCTGCATATCCAAAATAAAGGCCTTAAGCTATCTTTTTTAGAATCTATGGAAAGTAATAAACTGAAAAATACAGATATAATTCTGAATGACCAACTCGAGACAAACAGCTCCCCACTCCTCAACCTCTTCAGTTAGAGACTTAAAAAGGCAAACACATTGTAAATTATATCACCTGAGAAAGGCACTCTGCCGAAACAGCTGTAGTCACATAGTTGTAAATAATAAATTTTGTGGAAGTATAGAAAACAAAAGTTTTCAGTGTTTTATTGTGAGAATGTTGAAAATGTAAGCATAAGGACTCTTCGCCTTCAACTAATAAAGAAGAAAGATGGGTTGCTGATTTTAAACTTGATCGTACAAGCCCTAAAGGAGATCCACGTCAAGGACATCCAAAAACATCAAAAACACCGGACATCGTAGAAAAAATACAGCATGGTATTGCAAAATGATCTTATAGTGACTGAAAGTGTAAGCAATAATTTGACTGAAGTATTGGGTTTCAGAAAGCTGTGCTCACAACTGCGGCTGCCGCATTTGCTAACAAAGGAACAAAAAATTCGAATGCAACTTTCTTAACAACATTTAGAGCGTTTTCGAAAGGATAATAGATTAGGAGCCGGTATAAGTGAAATTTGCTAATCATTTTAGGCACTATAAGACCCTATGACTTAAATAGTAGAACCTAAAAGAAAACGTATGAGTACATACTGTGCCGTCACTTTTTAGTGGCACATGCGTCGACAGTGACGCATCAAACTTTCCACTTGTGGACGGGATAAATAAATTAAAAAGTACCCTCAGTTACTCCCAGAATTCAATTTTTGAAGTTATACTTCTTTAGGCACGAGGGCGAATTTTTATTTTCCCGGGCGCATGCGCACACCGACAGTATGGTATTAGTCGCTCAAACGTTATACGGGATCTGATTGGGTGTTAAAATCATCTGTCAATAATAATTGTTCAATATGGAGATTATGGATAAACAAATAAATGTTGTGTACATTAGTTTTTATTATTGTGATGTCAGAGAAAAAAGCAAGTTTATAATTGTAGTGACTTTTTAAATAGTTTTTAAAAGCGGCAGGTACGTAATAATTGTAAATGTTTCAGTATCCTAATAAAAAATTACATACGTACCTACTTATTTGGAAAATTTAAAATGAACCTAATACCAAAATAGTATGTAATGATTTGATTTACATAATTTGATCACCATCAAAATTTCTACCAATATTCACCTAATATATTGTTATTCCACAAAATATTCCTTTAATTCCACAAAAATCAAACTAATTTGATTAAATTCATATAAGTAATAAACAACTGTCAAAAGTTTATGGTGTAAGCGTTCAGTTGGTGTATATTCCCACATGACAGATACGCGAAGGTGGCGCAATGGGAAAGCACATACGGCGGGATCGACGGGAAGCGGGTTCAAATCCCAATGCAAGTACATTTTTTTTTATTTTTTTTATACATTTTATGATTGTAAGTATATTATTATATATATATATAATATTCAGAAAGTACGTATTTAGTTAAAAATTTTGGCAACAATTAATGTTCAGAAATCATTTCTTTGTGGCATTTTTCAATGTGTTTGTGTGTGTTTTATTATTTTATTTTTTTAATTTTTGGTATTGTTTTAATAAAAATTTTTGGAAATTGGTAAGTATTAAAATTAGTTTAATATTTAAATTAAATATAAATAAACTGTTTAAAGTATATTGATTTCGTTGAAATCATAAATAGAAGTATAACTTCTTACGTGCGTACAAAGTACGCACATTCTTTTTTTGATTTTTTTAAGTTCTATGTGGTTAAGCAATTAGGCTCAGCGTAATTTTATCCCGCTACACCCTTCCCCCTTCTCCCACCATTAAAAAATTCATTTTTCGTTTTTATTTTTTTTTAGGTGGGATGCAATCAATTTTAAAATTTCAAAAACTTCATAGACATAGTTGAGAATTTTCCAAATCATGTCTATTTTTTATAGATCAGTAGGTTGAGTATAACATAACCTCAAAAAATTTTTAAAATATTTTTTTTTTGAAAAAAGCGTTTAAACTTATTTTTGGAGGTGGCTGGAGAACTACTTTTTTCTATTTTGTGTATTTTATCAAACAGTATGTTTTTAATTTTTTTTAGATTTTTCCGTAAAGTTCGCCCCCTTGAAAAATCCAAAAAACTGTTTTTTGTGGGGTTATTGGGGATTTTACCTAGTTTATAGACTTAAAATAGATCAAATCAATGTTTTTGTATACGTTACATATAAATTAAAGTAACTAAGTCCTTTGTAACATTTATAAATGGGAGAAACACGTCCAACACCCCAAAAACCCCATAAAAAACAGTTTTTTGGATTTTTGAAGGTGGCGAACCTTACGAAAAAATCTGAAAAAAATTAAAACATAGTGTTTGATAAAACACACAAAATATAAAAAAAATAGTCCTCCAGCCACATCCAGTCCAAAAAATAGTCCAAAAAAAAGTTACACGCTTTTTTCAAAAAAAAAAAAAAATTTAAAATTGTTTTGAGGTTATGTATACTCAACCTATTGATCTATACAAAATAGACATGATTTGGAAAATCCTCAACTATGTCTATGAATTTTTTGAAATTTTAAAATTGATTGCATACCACCTAAAAAAAATAAAAACAAAAAATGAATTTTTTGATGGTGGGAGAAGGGGGGAGGGGGTGGCGGGATAAAATTACGCTGAGCCTAATTGTTTAATCACATAGAACTTAAAAAAAATCAAAAAAATTAAATTCTGGGAGTGAGGGAGGGTACCTTTTAATTTATTTATCCCTTCCATAAGTGAAAAGTTTGATGCGCCACTGTCGACGCATGTGCCACTAAAAAGTGACGGCACAGTGTTCAAAAGTTTTCTTTTAGGTTCTACTATTTAAGTTATAGGGTCTTATTGTTCCTAAAATGATTAGCAAATTTCACCTATAGCGGCTCTTAGTCTATAAAGAAAGTTTTGTGCTGCAATTCATCACAATCGAGGAGACTTGGGTCTATCACCATGATCCTGAATCAAAACAAGAGGCTAAAGATGTTGGAATTCAACTTTATTATTTTTGTTAAGTGTTAGAATACACATGTGGGGTCTCTCTTCATGGCTGGGCCAATTCTCCGAATGCATTAGGGCGATAAACTCTTACCTAAGATTGCACATGTTACAAGGGATGTGAATGCCAGAACTGTATGTTAGTGTTAGTTCTGCGTTCGATAAGTAGTCTTGAAGTATACGTTGTAGAAGACACATCTTAATTTCTTTGTTTGTATATTATTATAATACGGTTCGGTTATAAAATAAATAGTTTGTTTAGTATTATTTGTACCTTTTATTATCTATTATTTCTAATAAAAGAGTGGTATGAACCTGGTTCTTCGGCTCTGAAGCGAGTTCGTGGTTAGCATCAGTTCTTTGGAATGCGAGAGGAATTTTGTTTGTGGATTACTTGCAAACTGATAAAACAATAAACACTGGATATTATTGAAACATTTTAGACCAACTGAAGAAAAAAATTCGTGAAAAAAGGCCCGGTTTGCAGAAGAAAAAAATCCTTTTTTATCAGGACAGTGCATCGTGTCATACGAGCATTTTATCAATGGGTAAAATTTACTGTTGTTCTGAAGCTATTTTCTTGTGGCATTTTTATAATCAAGTATATTCAAATGGGAAATAAGCCACAATTTTACCTAAAAATGATTTTATTAACGTTTCGACGCCCAAGTCGGGTGTCGTTATCAAAATACAAAATAATACTAAATAAACAAAAATGTTGTTGCTTAGTAAAAAATTCTTCTAATAGTTTATTTAATCTGACTCATTTATATCGGCAATTCAGACACGTATTATACATTTTAAAGTAGACGACTTTAAAATGATATTGCCAATATTGATGAGTTGCGTTCCTGGGACGACTTTACTAAAAGATAGTTCATTCGATTACATGAAATCAATCCCAACTCAAGAATATACGCCACAAAAAATCATAGCATGTGATCTGTCTTTAAAAAGACAACCAAATGCAACGGTGGCACTGAAATTCTCGCGTTAGAGATTCCATAGTAAATCACGAGGGAAAACCAGGAAAAACTTCGTGATACTATCCCGACATCGTAAGTATTTGGGTTTACATTTAGTTTACTCTCAAAACTAATACCAAATTCTGACTTGATATTTTAAATTTTAAATAATACTGAAATACTAAACATGTACTAACTCGATATGTTACTGATTTACTAATTGTGGTATTTTCTTTCTATTGACTTCCTCCTTTAATATGGGTAACCACATCCTACTGCATTCTACCGAGGAATTTGCGACACAATTGGTTTCATTTAGCATAATTAGAGCCGCTTCTTTGATTTTTCTCTTTTTACTGTCTGCTTCTTTTAGGACTATACTTGAATCTCTCCACTGAACTCTATGTTCATTATCCCATGCGTGTTGACATATTTGAGATCTATCAAATTCTCTATTTTTTATATAAGACTGATGTTCATTTACTCTAACGTCTAATGGTCTTGACGTTTCACCTATATAAAATTGTTCGCATTCACAAGGTATTTTATAAATACAATTCTTTGTTCTTTCTTGTTCACTGTTAGGTTTAGTTTTAGATAGAATAGATCTCAATGTGTTTGTTGTTTTGAATGTTGTTGATATGTTGAATTTATTTCCTATTGTTTTAAGTTTCTCTGATAGTCCTTTTATATATGGTATTGATATTTTCCTCGTATTATTTCTTGTGAATGTTGTAGGATCCCGTTCTAAGTTGTTCTGTTCCATTCGATCCAATCTTGACAATTCCTTATTTATAAACGATATGGGATAATCATTTTTTAATAAAACAGATGTTAACAATTGTTTTTCTTTTAAAAATGAATTTTCGTTAGAACAAGTAATTTTGGCTCTATCATATAAGGATTTAATGATTCCCTTTTTAACGTTGATGTTATGATTTAATTTGTAATTGAGATGTTGTAATCTGTTGGTGTGTGTTGGTTTTCTATACACTTGAGTCTCATATCCAGTATCCTTCTTTGAGACCAAAACATCGAGGAAAGGTAGGGTGTTATTGTATTCCTTTTCCATTGTAAACTTTATTGTCTCTTCTTGATCGTTTATAATATTCAGGAACGTATCCAACAATTCCGATCTATGAGGCCATATGGAAAACACATCATCTACATATCTCCACCATACTGTGGGTTTTAAATTTTGTTTAGAAATGATATTAGTTTCGAAATCCTCCATAAATATATTAGCCAATAATGGAGATAAAGAAGAGCCCATTGCGAGACCAAAATTTTGTTTATATAATTCATTATGTAGTTGAAAATAGGTATTATTAGTACATAATGTCAATAACTCCATTATAGCTGATACATTTAGTCTTGTCCTAGTTGTTAATGTATTATCATTTTCTAATTTCGTTTTGATTATGTTTAAAGTTTTATCTAATGGCACATTTGTAAATAAACTGTTTATATCAAAACTTACTAAAATATTATTTGGATTAAATTCTATATTTGATAATTTGTTTAAAAAATGTTGTGTATTTTTTATAAATGTGTCATTATTATTTGCAAATGGTTTTATAATATTTAATAAAAATTTTGATAGTTCACTACAAGGAGAATTGATGGTACTACAAATAGGTCTAAGTGGAATATTTGCTTTGTGAATTTTCGGTACTCCATAAAAATGTGGTGTCTTACTGTAATGAGGTGTCATTAATTTTCTTTGATAGTAGGTTAGGTCATTTTTAAATTTGAATAAAGTTCTATAGATTTTGTTTTCCAGTGTCTTCGTTGGATCCTTCGTTAATTTGGTATAAGGTCCATTTGTAATTAGATCTGTAATTTTGTCCTCATATTGTACTTTATCCATTATTACAGTTGCATTATTTATTTAGTATTATTTTGTATTTTGACAACGACACCCGACTTGGGCGTCGAAACGTTAATAAAATCATTTTTAGGTAAAATTGTGGCTTATTTCCCATTTGAATATACTTGATGCTAAAATTTACAATGGCAAGTGTATTGATGTTCGCGAAGACTCTACTGAATAATAAAGTGTATTTCAAACCAAAAAATTGTTTTGCTTATCGAACTGCAAAACTTATTGAACAGTCTAGCAGTCCATACCTAGTTATTTTGTTTTACAAATAACAGTTCCCCTCTACACATTGTAGTCTTTAGGCCTGGCTTGTGAGTTAGATCAGAAATCATAGACAATGCTTTGGAATACAACCGGTATCAATAGGGTTTGTTGTCGCTTGTTACAATATCCATTGTTTGAGTAATGCTTGATTGTTGGCCTGGAGGTTGTATATTGGGAGCTTGTTTACATCAGAATTTATGTTTCCCGGGGACTATATTATAAATGTACAAGTTATATTAATGTTGTTATGGAAAGAAACTTTATGTAACTAGAATTTCTATATTCTGATTTGTAGTGTATGTATAGCATGGATAATATAATTTAAAATTTTCAAATTGATATAAAACATCAGATATGAAACGTTCACTTATACTTTTCATATCTACTTTGGTAGCTTCGATATACTCACATTAAAGTATATACAGTTTCTTCCAACGAAAATTTGACCCCACACCCAGAACCTCAGAAACCAAGAGCTTCTTCAAAATTTAAAAAAACGTGTCAATTTATATTTGGAGTGGGACGAATTTTCATGCAAAATGTATGCCCTCAAATCAACTCCTAGTTTTTAAATAGCAAGTGTGGTCGTGGCTCATCATTTGAAAGGTAATGTTTTTCTCTACACGATACTCTATCAGCTTGAGCTTGAGCTTGAGCGTGTTAAGCACTCTATATTGACCGAAGCTCTAAAAGACATTGGCTGGGACGGCCGAGATGTTCGAATAATTGCAAATTTATATTGGAATCAAACAACATCAGTTTTAGTAGAGGGTGTGAAATCACAGGCTCTTAATATTAAAAGAGGAGTACGGCAGGGATGCCTCTTGCCACCCCTGCTTTTCAACGTTTACTCCGAAAGAATTTTCAGAGAAGCACTTTCTGAAAAACAAGAAGGAATACTTGTGAACGGTGAAGTCATCAATAATTTGCGATATGCGGACAATACAGTACTCCTAGCTTCTAGTCAAGAAGATCTGCAAACAGCACTTGATAGTGTCGTTGAGAGTTGTAGAAAGGCAGGTCTGGATCTGAACATACGGAAAACCAAAATACTCGTAATAAGTAAAGAACAGCATATAAAACCGTCTATATATGTAAATAATACCAAACTTGAGCAAGTTGATAAAATTGTTTACCTTGGACAGCAGTTAAATTGTAACGCAGAAAGTCACGGCGAAATTAGATCTAGGATAGAGCAGGCTAGAGCGGCTTTTAGAAGGATGTCCAAGGTGTTATGTAACAGAGACCTAAAATTGGCATTGAGGAACCAATAAATCGCCTTGAGGCTTTCGAAATGTGGTGCTATAGAAGAATTTTAAAAGTTTCCTGGGTGGAGAAGATTCGAAACTCCACAATACTAGAACGTCTCAGCAAGACTACTGAGATCATCAAAAGCATCAAGCAGAGAAAGCTGGAGTATTTCGGACATGTAATGAGAGGTCCCAAATATAATATAGGTTGCTACAAAATATCATGCAAGGAAAAATAGCAGGCAAACGCAGTCCAGGACGAAGAAGAACCTCATGGTTGAAGAACTTGCGAGATTGGTATGGTGTTGATACAAGCATGCTATTTAGGGTGGCAGTGAATAAAATTAAGATAGCTATGATGGTAACCAACGTTCTGAAAGGACATGGTACATGAAGAAGAAGATACTCTATGTTTTTCTGATTTACGTAATAAGTTTGAAGATAATTTTGGACTTAACCACCGCACACATCTTATGGAAAATATAATGTCATTCAGATTCAATAAAATTTATATGAATAAATTCGTTTAAAATTAACGGTCAATTCTGATTATTGCGCCAACTCTGTATATTTTCAAGAGCAGAAATTGATATAAATAAATCTGAAATCAAATGGGTACTTACATAAGTTAGAGAGAGAAAAAATATTTTAAAATACCCAAATTATCGGTACTCCATAAATCAACGGATTAGTTTCACTAATCCGCTTAGTCCCAGCGGGGTTTAAGCTGTTTTGAATAGCAGCCAGAGCAATAGTGATTGTAACTGACACATTTATGAACTCCAAAAATGTGATTTCGATAAACTTTAATTGCAATTTGCGCCGTAATTAATCATAATTAAGAGTTGGCGCAATGATAAGAATTGACCGTTAATTTAAAACGAATCTATTTATATAAATTTTATTGAATTTGAGTGACATTATATTTTCCATAAGATGTGTGCGGTGTCCTTTGTTATAAATTAGTTAAATCCAAAATTACCTTTAAGGTTATTCCACAAATTTAAAAAAATAGACGGTCGTGTAGAGAAAAAAAATACCTTTCAAATGATGTGCCACTCGACTACACTTTTGCTATTTAAAAAAAACTGGGAGTTGATGGGGTTAAAATTCGTCCCCCTTTCTATACAAATTGACGTGTTTGTTTTTAATTGTGAAGATACTCTTGGTTTCTGAGTTTCTGTTGGAGGGATCAAATTTTCGTTGGAATACACTGTAGATATATGTAGATATTCTAGAGCTAGAGAGTAATAACAAAGTTATTTTCTAGAGTATTTTTATTTACTTGTCATATCTTCTTCAGTAGGGTCTTCTTTTTCCATTGCTTTATTTGTCCGTTGCATGTAATCTAGGACATCCTCTTTTGCTTCTTCTATTTGGTTATCGTTTTCAAGTTCTTGGCGGTATTCTTGTCTCGCCCATCCTTCGCATACCAGAGCAATTTTCATTCATTATTGTATAATTCGTTTATTTCTCACTTTGTTTCTTCCCAAAAATCTCATCTCCATTTCATTTATTCTGTTTTCCATTCTTTTATTTGTCACCCATGTCTCTAAACCACACAGTGAGCAGTAGGGTGCATCGAAATAGAATTTTTTTGCGATGGAAAAGTAATACCTCACAAAAGTTGCCTAAGCAACTGTTAAGTATTGTGGTAAAATCGGGTCGAAATTGGAAAACATCTTCTGCCTTCCCAAGACAAAATTTTGAAAAAATATTAACAGACGAAAAAAACTTTTATTTTGAAACGAAATAATGTAATACTTTACAAAAGTTGCCTAACACACTATTTAGTATTTTAGTAAATTTGCGTTGAAATAAAACATATTTTCTGCCCCCAAGGCAACTAAAAATTAGAAAAAATACATTAATATGCGAATTTCTTTTGTAAGGGAAATGTAATAGCTCATAAAAATTGAATAAATAAATTTGGTTTACATTGGAAAATATTTTCGGATTCACGAGGCAATTAAAAATTTTACTTACGAAAAGTGTGCTCCAATATTATTTTTATAACAGATTAGCCTAACTTATTTGTCTCCCTAACGTCACCAAAATTTTTTAATATTAAATACTAAAATAGTTCATTAGGTATATAAATATCACAAAAAATTTGGTAAAAACATTCTGTTCGAAGATGTCTTCCGATTTATCCAGGGGCGTAACAGAGGGCCCCGCGGCATGAAGCTTGCGGGGGGGCCCCAATCGCTTAAGGGCCCCATCTTGTCATCTGATATTATGTAAAAATCTGTTCTTGTTATATTATTTTACGTTGTCTGTTTAAATTTAAAAACGTAAAAATTTCTAACTATATAGACGTATTTGCCAAGTGAATCATCTCATAATATCTAGAAACTTAATCCCTTCCGGCGTACCGAAATTTTATGACAGCGACAATAAACTGTATAATGCTTTTACGTGACTATTGAAAGATACTAGAATTGCAATTTGCCGAATTTAAGAAGAATATTTTTAAATCTAAAAATGGGTTTTCTTTCTCTCTGTTCTTTACCTACTTTTAGTATTTCGATACAATATTATCGCCAGTAATTTCATATTGGTTGTTTGCATTGAATGTTATTTATGTTTGTGTTTGGTACGCATTTATTTATCAATTATTGACGACTTTTCTAGTGTAATCATTGGACAATCTCTCAACAGATAAACGGGACACTTAACGCTTTAGGGGAGTCAATGTAAAAAAACTTTGCAATGCATTGTTTCGGTTTCGGAAAAAATCAAACAAGCTTATATTTTTCTAAAACATTTTTTGTTAGTTTATATATATCTTATCTTAAAGTGAAAAGTTCTACTCACAGATGCCTCTAATTGTTTATTAATTCTTTAAACAATAAAACTGTTTTATATTAAATAATTTTAAAAGATATCGGTGAATTCATCATTTTACTTTGTTCAAAAATGTTTCTATTTGCTTTTTGATTATGCTGAATTCGAATATGACATTAAATCAGGGCCATAAGTACGATGTTGGGGGCCCCAGGGCAAACGTGATCTGGGGGCCCCCTACCGGGGGTCTGGGGTTAATCACCCAGCAGAAGGAGTCCGGGAAAATTGATACTTAACCACTTGAAAACGCATTTTAATGTACCCCATGACTGAAGTTTCCTGTACCTATCTACATATTGCTATTTTAGTTGACCAACACAAAAAAAAATTGAAATCACATTATTTTAAGCTAAATATTTTGCAAATATTTACCATCAATATAACATATTTTCTGTTTTCATAAAAAATATACTACATATAATGTTACTTACATTCTTCGGCTATAATGTAGGTTTTTAATCGCATTATATTGCCTATAGGCAGTATAATACGATTAAAATATCGGGGCCCCCTACGCCGGGGGCCACGAGGCACTGCCCCGGTTGCCCCAATGATAGTTACGGTCCTGTCAGACATTACAATTTGAAAATTCAAAATAAATTTTTTTGAGCACTTATACAGTATGTCTGCGTGTCTTCGAACCATATGGGAAACATTTTTATTATCAATTTTACGAAAAAAGTTATTCTTCATGAAATGCTCTGAATGGTCTTAAATCTGTGATACAAAATAAGCCAGATAAACCATCAGATATCAAAGCTTATCAATTTTATACGAGGTAAGTCAAAAAATAGGAATTTAACTCAAGGGTAAAGTACTCTTATATTAAACATACGCCTGTTTTGGATTATCGCGACAACGAATAGGTATTTCAGTGTGCAACATAAGAAGTACGAAAGTAAATGGCTCTAATAATTATTCCATTAAACAACAATGTAATTTGAAATTTATTTTACTTCTTCATATTTTGCACAATAAAATATTCGTTGTCAGTAGTGATTGCACAAGAGCTCTGAAATTCTATATTAATTTCAGAGGTCGAGTGCAATTTGTTGCGATTATTTCATGAATAAAACTGTTCAAAACCAAAATTTTATTGTAATTTATTTATGTAAGTACCATTAAACACACAGTTTTTATAAATATTTGACGATTGAAAGTCATCACTTTTATAATTTTTAAAACATTAATTGTCATTAATGTCACTGAATGTATTTTTTCGTAGCAACGAAGGGCATCTGACGTAATATACTTAACGACGGGAGATTATCAAAAATTATCGATTTAATTCAGATTTCTGTAGCTTCCTATTGGTCAGAATCTTCTATGAATGAAATAATCGAAATAATCCAACACAGGCGTATATTCGTGGAATAGGGTATAATATGTAATTACATCCTTGTAAATAAAAAATAAATTTTTCCAAATATATATTTCTCAAGTTACCGATAACCGACATCATTTTATTACAATTATAATAACTATTTTATTATTAATTTTTTAATTTTACGAAAAACTTTTTATAAAATTCTTATCAGATTCTTTATAAAAAGCTCTGCATTATTTCAAAACGAAGATTCAATCGTAATATATCACATTTTACCAACTTTATACGAGGTATGTCGAAAAATATGAATTTCTCTCTAAGAGTTAAGTACCTTTATAGTTCACAATATTTCAACTGGAATGATATAATTGCATATTTAAACATAGTAGAGCTTGCTTAGAACACTGATGATGTTCTCTTTAGAGCGAAAACGTTCTGTATTTTAATGTAGCCCTTTGTTGGGGTTTTAAACTAATATACCTTTTACGCAGAAGATCTTTTTCTTCAATTTTTGTAATTAATGGTATACAGCCGGCTACAGGAAAATTTTCCTGTATATGGATTTTAACATATATTTACGTTTTTATAATTTTTATAATTTCCTTACAAAATTTTTGTGTTATCTAATCTATAATCTACTTAAGTTAATCTTTAATCATATATTTATGTTTTATAATTTTTATAATTTCCTTATAAAATTTTTGTTTTTTCCCTATATTAGGGCGGCTCACGCTGCCCCCTTGCACCCCGGGTCGGAATGGGTCTGTATACCAATAAAGATGAAAAATTTAAGTTGTTATGAACAGTGAATGATAACGCTAACACAAAAAAGTTTTTGTTAAATAAGTCTTATTTAGTAATTGTTTAACGCGGGAGCAGTCGCGCTCACTTCTGTTACGTAAGCAGTCGCGCGTAGAACAAAATCTAACAATATGAATTTAAAACAAATTTCAATTTTATAATATTTCTGTTTGCTTGTTATGTTAAAAATACCTATTTCTAACAATTCTAAAACTAATTGGTTCCCAGCAAAGCCATAAATTCCACAAAAAAAAAATAAAAATGAAATTAAAAAAATAAAAAAAAATCCTACGCATTACTACAATCTTCTTCGAGGCACTTACAAGTGGAAAGTTATGTTGCAAAATTTTTCATTAGGTTATCACGGAAAATGATAAAAAGTTGGATTTTTTCTAACGGCGCGACTGCTCCCGGGTTAAAAGGGGCCCCACTTCAAATTCTGCGGGGGGGCCCCGACGGAGTTTGTTACGCCACTGGATTTATCATTAACGTGAGGCAATCTTTCTGGAATTAATTCGCGTTTTTATAAATCCACCCCTCGAATACGCTCCACAAACTGCTAGAGAATGTTGTGTCACAAGCTTGACATATCGTTCTACACATTGATTATGGCAGTGATATTTCTCAATCTCAATTAGGATTCCTAATAAAATCTCGCAGATTGTCACTCGAAAATCTAGAGAATATAGGTGGTTCTATAAGGTGATATTCTTGCTAGTTAATTAACTCAAAGTAATCGTTTGAATCAAAATTTTTATAGGAGAAAGTTTGAAGACCCTCACGTTTTTTGATTTGGTCACTGGCAAACTTCTTTTGATGTCCAAGGGGTAGATCATTTGAATGTCGGAGACATACAAACCACTGAATCGGTTCTTCTAACAGTCGTGTTACATCACCCTTAACGCCAATATTTACGACTGTTTCGTCGCATGTAATAGCTGGATTTGATACTTTCTGATGTATTACGCGACAGCGAAGACACATATCTGAAATATGTGCACCCTGGCTCATGCACAAGTGTTATATGTTCTTCCACGATCGATTGACGATTATATCAGGAAATTTACTATCAACGTTTCTATCACTGAATATATCACCAAGTACAGGGCAACCTATCTTAAACTTATAAAATCAGCTAAAAAAGACTACTACCATAACCGTTTGGGAAGCTCAAAAAGTGTTGCAAAAGAAACTTGGTCCATAATAAACGATCTTCGAAATAAAACCCACACTGCTAAAACAATTTCCCTTCCAGACCCTGAAAATCTAAATGAATACTTTGTTAATGTGAGTAAAAATATTACATCAACTATTTTGCCACAACAAGATCCCATTGCTTATCTCCCTAATTCAAGAAAGGTCTCGAATTCATTCTTTATAAAACCAGTCGATAAATCTGAACTGATCCAAACAATCAATAGTATCAAAAGCAAATCCTCCTGTAGTACTGATGGTCTATCGATAAAATTTTTTTCTAATCTCCCAGAAAATGTGTTAGAAGTCCTCATCTCATTAATTAATGATTCCTTTGAGAAAGGTAAATTTCCAGAGTGCCTGAAGACAGCCATCATTATTCCTCTTCATAAGGGTGGTGAAATATCTAATACCTGCAATTATAGACCTATTGCACTACTACCGGTACTCTCCAAAATTATTGAGAGACTCATAAAAGCCCGACTTATGTCCTTTCTAGTTGAAAACAACATTTTATCACAAAATCAGTTCGGCTTTTTAAATAATAAATGCACCACTGATGCCATCTTTTCTGTACTACATGAGGTTTATCAAGCACTGAACAATAATCTTCACACTGCCACCGTTTTTTGTGACTACGCCAAAGCTTTTGATTGTGTAAATCATAACATTTTGATAAGAAAACTAAATTTCTACGGAATTCGAGGTATTTCTTTAGATTGGTTCCAATCTTACTTGGATGATAGGAAACAACTGGTTAGAGCAAATGATACAGACTCTAGTCTCAAAAACATTGTATGTGGGGTACCTCAAGGTTCAGTATTGGGTCCTCTACTTTTCCTTATCTTTATTAATGACATCACTAGTTTAAAAATCGATGGAAAAATCTTTCTTTTTGCTGATGATACCAGTATCACTTGGAGCAACTCAAATATTGCAACTCTTCATGCTACTATAACTTCTGATCTACTTACAATAAAAACCTGGTCTGACTCTAATTTACTCTCGTTTAACGTAGATAAAACAGTAGCATTGTCTTATAAAGGAGTCCTTCAACCCTTACCTCTTAATAACAGCCAGATCAGTACCGTTGATTCTGTGAAATTTCTTGGTATTTTTTTAGACAGCAACCTTAAATGGTCCCACCATATCGATTTGTTAAGGAAGAAACTATCCTCAGCTTGCTATGCTATAAGATCTGTTTCGAATGAACTCAATTTAGCATCTTCCAAAATAACATATTTTTCTTTGTTCGAGTCACATCTTCGTTATGGTCTTCCTTTTTGGGGTTCTGGTACAGCTGCCCAATTCGATGTTATTTTCAAATTACAAAAAAGAGCAATTAGATATCTGTTTGGCCTCAGAAGAACAACACATTGCAGAAGTTACTTCAAAGATCACAGAATTTTAACCCTTCCATCTTTGTATATTTTAGAAACTGTTTGCTTAATTCGTAAACATCTACATGTCTTTCCACCAAGACCTAATCATGACTACTTCACGAGAAATTCTACGTTTGACGTCTATATGCCGACCCCGTCCTCTGAGTTAGTAAAGAAATCTATATTATATTCCGCAAAAAAACTTTACAATCATCTCCCTCTACAACTTAAATCTGCAGCATCTTTCCCCAAATTCCGTAAACTGACAAAAGCCTACCTATCTGAAAGACCATATTATTCAGTAGAAGATTTTCTTAATCAATAACTAAGAAATTACAGTACCCTTTGCACAAGTAGTATTTTTATTATCATTTTTTTTTGTGTATATTTGGGTGTCATATGCAGCAGCTTAACTTTTAAACTTATTAATTACTAGGTAGACTATGCATTTGCAATTTACTTAAATTTTGCAATTGACTACTTCTGTTTAACTTCATTATTATTGTTATTATTGTAAATATATTGACGATTTATGTAATTTTAGTAAATTGGATTGTTATTGTTTTGTTGTCTTGACTTTTTATAAGCTTTGTCGATAAAATTGTACAATTTTTCATGACAATAAAGCATATTTCTATTCTATTCTAAACTTTGTACCCTTTTGTACTTGAGCTAAAGTTTTGTCTTTGTGTCGGTACCTTTCTTCTTTTACCGTTGTTCTCTCTTAATATATTTGTTTTTGTTTTCCATATCAAACCAGCTTATCACCATTTTTCTGGGACCTCTTTGATTTAATAGAAACTGGCGATCATCCAGAGTCACTTTTTAAAATTTGCTACAAAGACAATTCATCAGAGTGTCACATTTGCATGCTGCAAGATCGAAACACGTAGTTTTACTTTTGTCCTCAAAGCATTGAATTTTATTTTTGTAAAATTCACTGTTTTGCCTGTTCTTAAGTGGCTCCATAAGTTTCATATATTTGTCATGATAGGCTTTTAAAAGCTGAATAATTCTTGTATGTTAAATTATTAGAATTGAAGCCTTTTTCATATTTCCTCTAATTTAATTGCAACCTGTTCGGCAATACCGAAAAATTCTGGCTCTTTCTTGTTGAGTTTTTTATCTTCTTCCAACCAGAAAACTTCATCACTTGTTTATATTTCGGTAAAACATTTTCAGGTATATTTGGTGGTTGCCCAAAAATGGGTGGTCCACAGCACATCTTGATTTTATTCCCCACGGTCCTGGTTTATCTATTTTAAAAATCTTTAATTTACAAACAACAATAATAATAATAACAAAGTAACGCACCGCACCAAACATAAGCGAAATTTACATGCACGGATTCACAAAGCGGGAAATTTCAAAGGGGTTGGGGAGACTGAAAAAACAAATAAAACTTTAAATATCGTTTAAATTTGCAATTGACAACATTTTAAGTTTTCTTTAATTGATCTTGGATCGAGTTGCCACATATTTTATTCCGAATAAAATAAAATTGAAATTTCCGTAAAAATCAGATATTTAATAAAATTAAAGGTCGTTGGGGGGGGGGGGCAGAAAATTCGTTTAGAAAAAAAAAATAAAAATACTTATATGCTAAAAAGTAACACTAGCAACTTTTTCACGCTATTACATATATTTCCAACTTTTGTTTTTTCGATGCACCCTAGTGAGCAGCTTTCCACGATTGTCTTAAAGATTTGGTGTTAAGTTTTGGCTGTAATGTCGTTCCCCATTAAGCCATGTAGTTAATTTCCAATTCAAAAAATTTAAATTCCTAAATATCCTCTTTCAGATCCATGCAAATTCGTAACACCCTAAACTGATTAACTTCGTGAATCTGTAAACTATTACACCCTCGCTTCCGATCGAATTCCATTAACTTCACTAATCACATTTTTTCCTCCCTGTTTACTCCTTTGTAAAACGCTCCCACCTGATTCACATGTAGACGTTGATAGAAGTTAAAAATATTTTCTGCCTCAGCATCTACTTCCAGAACTGAATATATTTGAGCTAGGAAAATTACTGTACATTCTTAGAAAAATAGAATGTGTGTGTACTTTGTACACACGTAAGAAGTTATACTTCTATTATATGATTTCATCGAAATAAATTTACTTCCAACAGGTTATTTGTATTTTATTTAAAGATTAAACTAATTTTTACTTACTACTTTCCAAAAATTTTTATTAAAACAATAAGAAAAATAAAAAAAATTAAAAAACACACGGATTCGAACCGGGGACCTCTCGATCTCTAGTCACACGTTCTACCACTGAGCTATACTCGCTTTGCTTTGACAGGTTACAAGATTTCTCATACATACTGACTTTAATAGACCAAGTGAAGTATACAACCAAGTGAACTAATTAGGCAGATAACAAATTGGACGCCAGTAATAAACAGACCTAGAGGAAGACCGAAAATAAGATGGGAAGATCAACTGCGAGAGGATATATCCAATATGGAAATTACAGGCTGGAGAGAAAAAATACAGAATAGGAAAGAATGGAAGCAGATCACAGAGAAAGCAAAAAAACACGAAAATCTATAAAGGATAATGAAGAGGACTTATGCGAACCAATCCACCGCAGGAAATGGATTAAAAGAGCTCATGATCCTGAGCGACCTATACTCTACTAGAGTGAACGGTCTATACAAAAAAGAAGTATACAAAAATACTTTAAATATACTTCCTATTACTATAAAATATCTTATTCCCGAGGAAGGCAAATCCAAAGACACAAAAATTATAATAAATATATTGACTAAAAACACTAATAATTAATATATTCTTTTCACGCACACCTTATTTGCGCTACACAACTAAAAGATGTAGCGACTAATACCATACTGTCGGTGTGCGCATGCACCAGGGAATGTAAAAATTCACCCTCGTGTCTAAAGAAGTATAACTTCAAAAATTGTGTAAATTTTGTTGTTTCTTTACTTCTACTCTTCCTATCAATGTTTCTGTTGCTTCGGGAATCTCTAATCTGGATTTATCTTTTCCTCAAGTCTATTTGTGATCTCCTTCTTTTGAAAAGACCCAATTTAGTTCGTAAGTTTTTATCACGATGATTTTTTGGTAGCTCTTGCTTCAGTTTGGCTATCATTAGTTAGTATGTGATAGCTGGTCAGCATCTATGCCTCTGTAGTTTCTTCTGTCGGTAATTGCCTTATAGCTTACATTCCATAATCATGTGTAGGTTTAAATAAACTTGTAGAAACATTCGTTTGTTTGTTCTATAGTCACTCGTTTTATGTTTTTTTTGGCAAGAGGCAATTAAAATACTAAACGACAATAAATGAATGACTAAGCGAACGGCTCCACGAGCGACAAGTTTACGCCAGCAGTACCCGTAAAACGAACTTAAGGTTCCGCGGAACGGAGTAGGAATAGTCGAACTGAACCGACTACGCACAAGTCCTGTAGTCGGTTCAGTTCGGCTATTCCTATTCCGTTCCGCGGAACCCTAAGTCGTTTTACGGCTACTGCTTGCGTAAACTTGTCGCTCGTGGAGCCGTTCGCTAACAAAGTGGTAACTACAGAAAGAAAGCCATTAAAGGATTTGTGTGATTAAAATTGTAAATATATTATTTTATTGTTCGTATTTAAGAATATTTTCTGACGATACAATATAAACGTTGATAAATTCCAATAGTCTGCATTATTTAAAATTTATTGAAAGATGACTTCCATTCAATTCAAATTTTCGAGAGACTCTTCTACAATTGCAATGTAATAGTTGAAGAGTCCCCTCGTAATCACAAAACGGACCTTAATGAGACAAAGTGCTCTAAAAAAATCGAGTGGACACAGGCGTTACAAACGGAAATTTGTAAATGGCTATTGCTATTAATCCGCATTAAAAACTTCGTTCCATCTTTCAAAATGGATTTTTTGTTTTTTATTAAGCCAGTAAGCATTTTCCAAATGAACTCTAGATTGCTTAACTTTAGGAGTTATCCATTTTTTATTGCAAATTTGTTTACTAATATTATACCGTTTTACTGGACAGCAACAATCTAACTATATTAAACTGCTTATAAAATCTTCAAACATTTATCAACATTATCGTAATTATATTCAAGTATATTAGTTGTATTGGTAATAATATGTATAATCAATCTTACTAATAGAAGTTTCGTTCAAACAATTTCTTACTACCTCTGTTGGAACCATTGAAATATACATTAAGCAGCCATGTTCCCAAATTCAATATAATTTATAATTCTTATATATCCCCTTTCAGAGCCGTGCAACATGCAAATTCTTAACACCCTTAACTAAATAACTCGTGAATCTATAGACTATTATCCTCTGATCGAATTTCAACAACTTTACTAATCACATTTTTTACACCCTGTTACTCCTTTGTAAAATACTTCCACCTGATTCCCGTTGGGCAGTTAGAAATATTCTCTTCCGCAACAGATTGTTCAAGAATCAAAATTATTGGATAACCACTTCCAAATCTCGAAAGTTGGAATACTATGGACACATTATGCTAAATGAATCCAGATATGCCCTTCTACAGGGAAAAATATTTGGAAAGCGAGGTCCTAGAAGAAAAACATCCTGGTTAAAAACCTCAGAACTGGTTTCAATACAACATCTGTGCAGCTTTTCCGCGTTGCTGGAAATAAAATAAAGATTTCTATGATGATCGCCAACATTCGTCAGGGATAGGCACATCGTACATCAAGAAGAAGGTCGGCAGCGCGTATCAGAACGAGTTTTTCCTGCCACGGTTACTAATTTATTGGATACATACAATATATTCACTGGATTTACATTACATTACTTTTTTGTGTATCCTTGACGAATTTTGGTTGTCACGCCTATGATCAAGCATTTTTAATGCTTCATGTACTTTTTGTTTATCAAAAGCCCTTGTCCGTTGTAATTTTGTAATGGCCGAGTGGGTCGAAATATTAAATAAATGATCCCGTATTTACCAAAATGGTACTTGAAAGATTCCTGAGGGCAGACGCTCCACTCGAGGGACTCTCGAGAATTTAATAGTTATTCAGTTGCCTATGGCTCTTCGGACGTATTTTTCGTAGCAAGATTGTACTCACTTGTAAGTTTTCTATTGAGATGCTTTCGCTGAAAGGGAGAGTCATTATAGCGAGTTTAATTTGTTAATGTTGTCAAGGTTTTTGTAAAAAGAATATGCCATGGTCTGGACAATATGGATGCCGAGTTAATTAAAAAAGGCGGTCATGAACTCGTAAGTAAAATCCACCAATTAATAGAAAATGTCTGGCAACAAGAAACAATGCCGAATGAATGGTGTGGTAGTATCATTGTACCAATACATATTGGAATATGTAAGAAAGAAAAAAAGGAATCATGTATGAAGTACAGAGGAATTTTTTAGTGCCGGATTTACCACTAGGCCGACTAGGCCTCGGCCTAGGGCCGCAAGCAAAAGGGGGTCGCAGCGTTTTATAAAAAAAAAACTTTTTTTGTGACAATGCATTCACGAGTGCATCTACTTCAAAAAGGGCCATGTTGGAAAACATTGTCAAAAATAGCAATAACAAAAAGAAACTCCTTCCAAAAAGAGTAAACGTTACAAGATGGGCTATCAAATGGCATGCTGTAAAAGCTATTTTACTTAACTACTGGAGCTACTACGACGCAGTAAGAGAATATCAGTAGATACAGGGAAACAAATGTGAGCCGAGCTGAAGCTAATGGAATCAGTAAACAATTTTTCAAATTAGAGCATACTATTTCTATTTAACGTGTGGTACGATATTATACAACGTTTTAACAAGAATAGCAAAACATTGCAAAAGATTGCCACAGACTTGAATGTGACTTGCAACATATAAAAATATGTAAATGAGTAAGGTATATATATATATATATATATATATATATATATATATATATATAACAATATATATATATAACAATATATATATATATATATATATTGTTATATATATATATATATATAACAACATCCAAGCAAACATAAAAATCAACAACATATTATCCGATAGCTTCATGGTGAATAAGGGACTACAACAGGGATGCAGCTTATGGCCAACACTGTTTAAAATCTATATAAATGAGGTCTTTGGCGGAAATCATGTTCTGGAATAGGGATACAGCTGAACGACGACTCAACATCATACACACTGCATTTTGCTGACGATCAGGTGGTGATTCGAGAATACAAAAAATGGTGCCTATACAAATATAGAGAAAACGAAGTACATATTATATGTGTTAAGGACAGAAAAATGAGTTACAACTAGAGGATGATATGGTTATTAAACCAAGATCTGATTATGTATACCTTGGAACGAGAATCCAACAAAGTGGAAGAAGAGAATTCGAAATAGAGGAAAGAATTATGAAAGGAAAGAAAGTAATAGGAGCTTTGAATTCACCAGTTTGGTCAAAAACCATATCAAAAGAAAATAATATAATAATAAAAATAGCTTCAGAACAACAAAAAGAAAATAAAACACAGCTATATAATAGCGTCTTTAAAAACGTGGTACTATATGGATGTGAAACCTGGCAACTGAATAAGCGAACAGAACAGAAGTTGCTCGCACTGGAAGTTGACTTCTGGCAAAGATTGGCCTACATCTCCAGAGTCTCACATATAACGAATGAAAGAGTACGAGATATTATGAATAGGAAAACAAACATAATGAAGAAGTTCAACAAAAACTTCTTTGTTGGTATGGCCATGTACAAAGAATGGAGGAAAATCCCCAGACTCCCAAAGCTGATAATGGAATGGCAACACCCAGAAAGATGTAAAAGGAGTAGACCTAAAACTACCTGGATAAGTGGAATCCAGAAAGCGTTGTCTGAGAGAGATCTACGACCAGGAGATTGGACAGATCGACGGGGCTGGAAAATAGGAACTGGAAGGCACAGGATGCTATAAACCGGTGTTATACCGGGTGTCCACTTATATTTTCCCCATTTTAACTGCTTATAACTTCTAAACGGCTAAAGATAGAAATATGCAGTTTTCGCTGAAATGTTTTATTTTAGTAAAAGTTTTGTCTGAATGGACTGAATTTTTTATATCGCTTTCAAATACGAAAAGAAAAATGGCGGATTTTTGAAAAAAACGTTGTTGACTTTTTTTAATGGAACACCCAGTATATTTTTTGTAAATTGAAAGAAAGGTCATTCACCTATCCATCAATATAAAGTTTTTCAAAATCGGTTGTCAAATCACTGAGTAATTAATTTTTAAAATGAGAGGTGCAACGTGGATATCACATACCTAAATAACATAATATGTGATTTCCACATTGCATTTCTCATTTTAAAAATTAATTGGTCAGTCATTTGTCCACCGATTTTAAAAAAAATTATATCGTTGGATAGGAAAATGACCGTTTTTTCAAGTTTTTAGGTAAGTGACCATTTTTTATGTCGCTTTTAAATAGAAAATGGCGGATTTTTGGAAAAAAAATACGTTGTTGACTTTTTTTATTGAAACACCCAATATATTTTTTTGTAGCTTGAAAAAACGGTCATTTACCTATCCAGCGATATTAAATTTTTTAAAATCTGTTTTCAAATGACTGAGCAAATAATGTTTAAAATGAAAGATGCAATGTAGAAATCACATAACATAATATCATTTTGCTTAGTTATGTTATTTAGGTATGCGATATCCACGTTGCACCGCTCATTTTAAAAATTAATTACTCAGTGATTTGACAACCGATTTTGAAAAACTTTATATCGCTGGATAGGTGAATGACTTTCTTTCAATTTACAAAAAAATATACTGGGTGTTCCATTAAAAAAAAGTCAACAACGTTTTTTTCAAAAATCCGCCATTTTTCTTTTCGTATTTGAAAGCGGTATAAAAAATTCAATCCATTCAGACAAAACTTTTACTAAAACAAAACATTTCATCGAAAACCGCATATTTCTATCTTAAGCCGTTTAGAAGTTATAGGCAGTTAAAATGGGGGAAAATATAAGTGGACACCCGGTATAATAATATATACTCAAATAGAACATTAGTGGCATTTGTATTCATTATTTATGTTATGCTTTGCATGTTGTACCAATTTTAAAAAGTAAAATTAAAATAAATGGTTATGTATTTATATGAAATGTACCTTATGCTTTAATTACATAATCGTAAAGTTATCGGGGGCCGCTCGGAGTAATTTGGCCTAGGGCCGCAAGTCCCCTAAATCCGGCAATGACTAGTATCAATCTTCTTTAAGTGCCATCTTCGCGGCGGAGGTCGGCAATCATCATAGCTATTCGTATTTTAGAGACGGCTGCTCTAAAAACTTCATTTGATGTACATCCGTACCACTCTCTCAGGTTGCGCAGCAACGATATTCACGATTTCCTTGAATCTTTCCCTGCATAATCAATTGGAGCAATCTGTATCTCTCTCCACGTGTAATATGACCGAGATATTCCAATTTTCTTGTTTTGATGGTATTTAGGATTTCCATTTCTTTATTCATCTTTCTCAGAACCTCTTTGTTTGTGACGTGTTCTGTCCACGATATTTTCAGAATTCTTCTGTACACCCACAGCTCGAATGATTCTAGTTTTTTCATTGATGCAGCATTCAAGGTCCAAGCTTCCATTCCATAAAACAAAGTCGAGAAAACGTAGCACCTAGCCAATCTAACTCTTAGCTCCAACTTGAAATCTCTTGTGCAGAGCCCTTTTCTCATTTTGCTAAAATTTGCTCTAGCCTTTTCTATTCTGATTTTGATTTCCTGTAAGTAATCTTATGTGGAGTTGATCATTGTTGCAAGATATGCATATTGGTCGACTCGTTCGATATTGGATCCGTTTATGAAGAGACTTTCGTTATTTCTTTGAGTTTTCGATATTCTCATATTCTCATAAACTTTGTCTTCTTGACATTCATTGTTAGCCCGTATTCTTGTCCAAACTCTGCTATTCTGGTCACCGGCCTCTGAAGATCCCCAATATTTTCAGCTAAGATGACAGTGTCATCCGCATATCTAATGTTATTAATGGGAACTCCATTTACCTTTATTCCAGCTGTTTCACCCTCAAGAGCTTTTTTCAAGATCTCTTCCGAGTAGGCATTAAAACGAATTGGCGACAACACGCATCCCTGTCTCACTCCACGTCTGATTTCAATTTCCTCTGACAAGTAGTATCAATACTACTACTAATATAAACTATTGGCTTCAGTATCACTAAAAAAATTACTATCGTATGCCGAAGAAATAGTTGGTGGCTACCAGTGTGGTTTCCAGCCTGGAAGATCGACTATTGATAAAATATTTACTATGAGACAAATGCTTGAAAAATATTGGGAGTATAATTGAGACGTGCATCAAATCTTTATGGATTTCAAACAGGCTTATAATTCAATTAGTGGTCCAACAGTTTGAAAGGCCATGGTCGAGCTAGGCGTACCAAAAAAACCAGCTGTGGTTGTGGTAAGGCAAATGTGTTTAAGTGACTCCTTTGCAGGAGTTAGTATACGGGCGGGGGGAATCAAATCTTTCTGCGTAAATTCTGAACTAAGGGAGATCCGTTATCTCCATGATTGTTTAACCTGGCCTTAGAATATGCATGCGAAAAATTTATCCAAAAATAAACCAGACATATCTGCTCGGGGAGCAAAAGCCGTACTCGCCTTTGCCGATGACGTAGATGAAGTGGCACAACCAACATTAGAAGTTAGGATATTTTCTCGAGGTTTGAAGAAACTATATTAAATATCGATCTAAAAATAAATGAAGACAAAACAAAATACATGGTACTCTCAAAACAAAAACGGCGGCGAATAAGACAAAGTATTTAGTATAAAAGATCATAACTTCGTAGTTAAATAACTTGAATGTCTAGGAGCAACAATCGCCAATGACAACAAAATAGATCGAGAAGTTGAAACGCGAATAATGACAGGAAACAGATATTTCTTTGCAATGGAACATCTCAAAACTTCTCTCACGAGATGCAGAAATCCAGATAGGTATACAAGACCATAATACGACCAGCACTCGCGTATGGAGGCGAAACATGGACGGTAACCAAAAGAGAAGTAAGGAACGTAAAATCCTTCGAATGATGTATGACGCTTGCAGAGACAGCGTGACAAACAAATGTAGGCGCAGATACAAGAACTAGTTAAAGTCTCTCTTCAGAAAGGAAAATCTAGTCAGATATATAAAGGCCAATATACTTGGATGGGAAGGGCACGTGATAGCAAGTAACGACAATCTCCTTATAAGCAATGTGTTTTGGAAAGGCCAGATGGGAGAAGGTCTGTAGAACGGCCTAGAAAAAGGTGGAAAGATGCAGTCAGAGAAGATGTGGAGAAAATTGAAGTGAGACAACTGGAAATAGTGGCACATAACCGACAAACATGGAAGGCAATAGTAAACGCGACAAAGACTCACGGAGAGGTGTACCGTCATTGATGATGATGATGATGAGTGGGTCGAAATATTAAATAAATAATCCAGAATCGTACTTGAAGTTATGAAAGTACTTTTTATTAATAAAGTGAGTCGTTTCAATGTAGTAAATAAGTATTGATTATCCTTAAAATCAGTATTTATTCATTAACTTTCATAATTTATTATAAAAAATTAATTATACCTGCTTTTTAATCTCAGAGTTCTTAAGAATTTCAATATAATTTCAAAATGAAAGTCATTAAATTATCTGGTCAAAAAATTAAAGCAAACCATTAAACTTAGTTTATTACGCTCTATGCAAACGGATTTTAAAAATTTCGATATACAGGGTGTGGTTTCAAGGTCACAATGAATTTATATGTTTTGTTAATCCGGACCTCGATTTTTTTGTGATTGGTAGTGGGGTGGTTTGGGTTTTAAATGAGACATATATTGTTGTTCTGAAGCTATTTTCTTGTGGCATTTTTATAATCAAGTATATTCAAATGGGAAATAAGCCACAATTTTACCTAAAAATGATTTTATTAACGTTTCGATGCCCAAGTCGGGTGTCGTTGTCAAAATACAAAATAATACTAAATAAACAAAAATGTTGTTGCTTAGTAAAAAAATTCTTCTATAATTTATTTAATCTGACTCATTTATATCGGCAATTCAGACACGTATTATACATTTTAAAGTAGACGACTTTAAAATGATATTGCCAATATTGATGAGTTGCGTTCCTGGGACGACTTTACTAAAAGATAGTTCATTCGATTACATGAAATCAATCCCAACTCAAGAATATTCGCCACAAAAAATCATAGCATGTGATCTGTCTTTAAAAAGACAACCAAATGCAACGGTGGCACTGAAATTCTCGCGTTAGAGATTCCATAGTAAATCACGAGGGAAAACCAGGAAAAACCTCGTGATACTATCCCGACATCGTAAGTATTTGGGTTTACATTTAGTTTACTCTCAAAACTAATACCAAATTCTGACTTGATATTTTAAATTTTAAATAATACTAAAATACTAAATATGTACTAACTCGATATGTTACTGATTTACTAATTGTGGTATTTTCTTTCTATTGACTTCCTCCTTTAATATGGGTAACCACATCCTACTGCATTCTACCGAGGAATTTGCGACACAATTGGTTTCATTTAGCATAATTTCATTTAGCAATGGGCTCTTCTTTATCTCCATTATTGGCTAATATATTTATGGAGGATTTCGAAACTAATATCATTTCTAAACAAAATTTAAAACCCACAATATGGTGGAGATATGTAGATGATGTGTTTTCCATATGGCCTCATAGATCGGAATTATTGGATACGTTCCTGAATATTATAAACGATCAAGAAGAGACAATAAAGTTTACAATGGAAAAGGAATACAATAACACCCTACCTTTCCTCGATGTTTTGGTCTCAAAGAAGGATACTGGATATGAGACTCAATTGTATAGAAAACCAACACACACCAACAGATATCTCAATTACAAATCAAATCATAACATCAACGTTAAAAAGGGAATCATTAAATCCTTATATGATAGAGCCAAAATTACTTGTTCTAACGAAAATTCATTTTTAGCAGAAAAACAATTGTTAACATCTGTTTTATTAAAAAATGATTATCCCATATCGTTTATAAATAAGGAATTGTCAAAATTGGATCGAATGGAACAGAACAACTTAGAACGGGATCCTACAACATTCACAAGAAATAATACGAGGAAAATATCAATACCATATGTAAAAGGACTATCCGAGAAACTTAAAACAATAGGAAATAAATTCAACATATCAACAACATTCAAAACAACAAACACTTTGAGATCTATTCTATCTAAAACTAAACCTAACAGTGAACAAGAAAGAACAAAGAATTGTAGTTATAAAATACCTTGTGAATGCGAACAATTTTATATAGGTGAAACGTCAAGACCATTAGACGTTAGAGTAAATGAACATCAGTCTTATATAAAAAATAGAGAATTTGATAGATCTCAAATATGTCAACACGCATGGGATAATGAACATAGAGTTCAGTGGAGAGATTCAAGTATAGTCCTAAAAGAAGCAGATAGTAAAAAGAGAAAAATCAAAGAAGCGGCTCTAATTATGCTAAATGAAACCAATTGTGTCGCAAATTCCTCGGTAGAATGTAGTAGGATGTGGTTACCCATATTAAAGGAGGAAGTCAATAGAAAGAAAATACCACAATTAGTAAATCAGTAACATATCGAGTTAGTACATATTTAGTATTTTAGTATTATTTAAAATTTAAAATATCAAGTCAGAATTTGGTATTTGTTTTGAGAGTAAACTAAATGTAAACCCAAATACTTACGATGTCGGGATAGTATCACGAGGTTTTTCCTGGTTTTCCCTCGTGATTTACTATGGAATCTCTAACGCGAGAATTTCAGTGCCACCGTTGCATTTGGTTGTCTTTGTAAAGACAGATCACATGCTATGATTTTTTGTGGCGGATATTCTTGAGTTGGGATTGATTTCATGTAATCGAATGAACTATCTTTTAGTAAAGTCGTCCCAGGAACGCAACTCATCAATATTGGCAATATCATTTTAAAGTCGTCTACTTTAAAATGTATAATACGTGTCTGAATTGCCGATATAAATGAGTCAGATTAAATAAATTATAGAAGAATTTTTTACTAAGCAACAACATTTTTGTTTATTTAGTATTATTTTGTATTTTGACAACGACACCCGACTTGGGCGTCGAAACGTTAATAAAATCATTTTTAGGTAAAATTGTGGCTTATTTCCCATTTGAATATACTTGAGACATATATTTGTACCAAATATAGAAAATATACAAGGTGGTTCCAAAGATATGGATCCAGAAAGAAATGGGCAAAATCGATCAAACACCCTGTAACTCGGTGATAAAAATCGGATGGGGCAATAAATGTAATATTTATTTCGTCGCTGATTTGCAAAAAGGGGCCAAGTAACATTTTTATATTTTTACTAAGTGTAACTTAAGCTCCTTTTTACACAACCAGTTTAAAAAGATATGTTACTTGGCACCAAAAAATTATTAGCCCAGTAAATGAACGGGAAATACGGCGATACCGTGTAATTTTCAGAGGCAACTCCGAATTGCGTGAAAATTTGGATGTAGGTTCTAGTTACCCTCCACTTCAAAGTTGAAAATGTGCCGTTGGTTGCTTTTACTTGGGGGGTGACTTTCACCCCTTCTCGGTGGTGAAAAACCATACGTTCAAGATAAGACCGGAAATGGATAAACTGACTGATTTTAAGCAACTTTTGTTCTATAGAGTTTTTATGTAAGTCAATACTTTTCGAGTTATTTGCGATTGAAAATGTTTATTTTTCGACAAAAAAACTACGTTTTCAGACGGTTTGTCGCAAATAACTCAAAAAGTAAATACTTGATCAAAAAAAATATCCTCAGCAAAAATGTAGCTTATAAAAAACCGAAAAAAAAGGTGTATCAGTCTTCTTTTTCATGTGCCATCTTCTCTAAGAAGGTTGGCAACCATCACGGCAATTCGCACTTTCGATACCGCTGCTCTAAAGAGATCAGCAGAAGTGCAATTAAACCTAGCTCTCAAATTGTTTAACCAGGAGATGCGTCTTCTTCCGCGACTCCTTCTACCCTGTATTCTTCCTTGTATTATTAACTGCAACAAGTTATAACGCTATAACGTAATGCTGATACGGTGTATCAGTAAAGTCTATCAATCGAGTAAAAACAAAGTTGTAGCTCATGAAAAATACGTTCTTATTCGTCTAATTCCAAATCGAATATTTCAATGTAAAATTGCCGAAAAATTAAGCACTTTTTGGGAAAAACCCATTCAAACTTTTTTAAAGTGTTTATAAAATCTTTATTTTAATTGTTTATAAAAGTTTCTAGCATTAAAAATAAGCGAGTTACGCTCAAAATAAAGTTAACCCTCTTTTCTTTGGTAAAAAAATCATGAAAATCTCCCCGTGTTTAGCTCCCCAAATGAAATGAATCGCTACCGCTTTACAAACAATTTACTTACTTATCTATTTTTTATAATATGATCTGTCAGTCTACCGGTTTAAAGTGCTTATTCTTGAAAGGGGTATAGTTGAAAAAGCTTGAACGGGTCACTAATCACGAGTGTATGCAAATTTTGAGCAGCCATATCTTAACAAATTTTTGTCTTACGGAAAAACAAAATGAACCTAGCATATTTATAATATAGCAAAACCTACATTTTTTTACTCTTTAAGATTTTTATTATCACTAATACTTTTGAAGTTATTTGGAAAAAAGCAAATTTTTCAAAAGTTTTTACAATTTTTTTTTACTCTAAAACCAATTTTTTTTAAAAATAAGCACTTCAAACCAATCAAACTTACAGATCGTATAAACAATACATATACAGTTAAAATAAATGGTAAAGCGGTAACTATTAATTTTATTTAGGGTGCTAAATAGAGGGAGGTTTGCAAGATTTTTTTTACCAAGAAAAGGGGCCAACTTTTTTTTCAGTGTAACTCGTTTATTTTTGATGCTACAAACTTTTGTAAAAAACAAATATAAAGCTTTTTTAAGATACTTTAAAAATGTTAATAAGCTTTTCCCGAAAAGTGCTTAATTTTTTGGTGATTTCGCGTTGAATTATTCGATTTGGAATTAGACGAATACGTATTTTTCATGAGCTACAACTTTGCTTTTACTCAATTTATAGACTTTACTAATACACCATTTTTTTCGCTTTTTTATAAGCTACATTTTTGCTAAGAATATTATTTTGACGTCTGAAAACGTAGTTTTTTTGTCGAAAAGTATTGACTCGCGAAAATTATTAAATCGCGAATAACTCGAAAAGTATTGACTTGATGTAAAAAACTTTATAGAACGAAAATTGCTTATAATCTGTCAATTTATCCATTTCCGGGCTTATTTTAAACACGCGTTTTTCACCCCCCGAGAAGGGGTGACTGTCACCCTCCAAGAAAAAGCAACCAACGGCACAAATTGAACTTTGAAGAGAAGGGTAAGTAGAACCTAAATCCAAAATTTCATGCAATTCGGAGTTGCCACTGAAAATTACACTCCAAAACGGTCATTTATTGGGCTATATGAGACTATCTCAACAACAATAAGTAATACATTTGACCCCTTCTAACAGAATAGGTAGGACCTTCCTACCTATCATTTTTGCATATAACCCCTCTTTTGAATAAAATGTCACTTGGCACCTTTTTGCAAATCAACGACGATATCTAGAACCACCTAAGAAACACCCTGTATAGTTGCTACATAGTGTTGCCAACTATGTGGCAACATCCTTTGTGTTATTATAAATTGTACAAAAGAATTTAATAACAAACAAGAACAGACATTGATATGTACTCTCAATTTTCCTCTAACCTTGACCAACAATACCGTTTGTCAATGCCCTTCAGGTCTGCTGACGTTGACCCAACATCAACATCCGATACGATACACTCACGTCGTCGCACAGACGGACAATAATTTTTTATCGAGTGTTACTGATATCAGCAAACTTGACTGAATATCACATCAACAAACATCGTAGTCATCCCCGGAACGTTATCGGGTTTCTTTATAAGAAGAAGAAGAAGAACAGACGTACTTTTCGCTCCGGATTCGTTTTCATTGTGCTTACTTGGCAATTTTCGTTTCGTATTTCATTTCAGCATATACTTGCTTTATCAGTGGCGGAACTATGGAATATTGTATTTCTTAAATAAGTCGTTAGAAACGCAATAAAATATGTATACAGGTGAATACAAATATAAAAGAATTACCTAAGTAATAAAATTTGATAGATAGACTAAGAAATAAAAAATTCCTACATAAAATTAAATAAGCCCCTAGGACCCTAGGACCTAGGTGGTATCTCTACTATACAACTTATTTAGCTAAAGATTAGTAATATATACCTTGAGAATTTAAATAGTCGAAATCTCTCTCTTGTCGTCTACCCAATATTGGGTATCGTGATTTCCTCCATAGTCCAGGAACCCAAGCTTTTCATCTCGCAATTTTTATAGAATGGATCGATTTGCTTGAAATTTTGAGAATAAGTAGTGGATAGTCCAAGGATCAAAATCTATATGATGTCGAAAGCCGCTTTTACCATGGGGGTGGTTGCCACCCTATCTCGGGGGTGGAAACTTTTAATTATATTTTGACCACAAAAGTTGATAAAAACGTTCATTTTCTAAGCAAAAAATGTTGTAAGTATACATTTTTTTGATAAAATTAATAGTTTTCGATATACTTATTTACGTTTCACTCAATTTTTGCCCTAGAAAAAATTTTTTCAAACAAAGTTCTTGAGAATTAAATAACCTACAATTTCATATTTAAACATTTTTTCGTACCTCTGATGCTAATCTTTCTATTCTGAAGAAAATGGCATTTTTTACCAAACCACAAAAATTCATTATTCGCTTTTAACTCCCATTTTTTAAACTAATCATTCCAAGCCAATCAAGCTTCTAGAATCTATTAATAATACATAGATAAAGAAAAACGAATAAGGTCAATGACTAAAAGCACCGCCAACTTACATTATTACGCTTCCAATTGGATTTCTCCTTTTTTTTTTTTTTCAAAAAAAAAATATATTGATTTTTTAACCGTAACTTTTTTATTTTTTATCGTAGAAAGCTTATTAAAAAAAAATTTTGTAGGTTTTTAGAAGGGCTATAAGGCTGTTAAAACTAAATCTTTTTAAAATCCTCAATCACAAAAAGAGGTGACTTTGAAAGGATTGGTAAAGGTGGTTTTTGTATGTTATTACAAGTTTTAATTATCAATAGCTCACTCAATTTTTGCCGTAGTAAAAAATTTTTGTAAAGTGTGTTCTTGGGAATTAAATAAGCTTTAATTTCATATTTAAACATTTTTTCGTATCCCTGACGCTAATCTTTGTATTCTGAAGAAAAAGACATTTTCTACCAAACTACAAAAATTCGTTATTAGTTTTTAAATTCATTTTTTTTTAATTAATTATTCTAAGCCGGCCAAACTCCTAGAACCTATTATTAATACATAAATAAAGAAGACCAAATAAGGCCAATGATTAATTTTAATTAGGGTGATGATTAGGGGGTTTTGTCTGATCACTTTTTCGCTGAAAAAAATAGGAACTGAAATTCTTTTCATTATAATTCACTTAATTTTTGAGCTAGAGACTTTTTTTTATTTCTGGAGATAGACATTTTTAAATACTTTAAATTAGTTTGAACAAATTATCCTCGAAAAATGCATAGTTTTCCCGTCTTTTTGACGAAGAAGAGCTAACATATCATAAAGTATAGCTCGATTACTGTTGGTCTTGAAGAATATTTAAAAAAAAAGGTGTTGTTAATTTTTTCAAAAGGTACATTTTTGTTAATCAAAGTTGTTTTGATAAAACGAATACTTTTTGAGTTATTAGCAGAAAACTGATTAAACGCATTGATTTTTTTGATATAAAACTAACATTTTTGATAGCGAATAAATCGAAAACTATTAATTTTATCAAAAAAATGTATAGAAAGTTTTTTGCTTAGAATGAATGGTTTTACCAACTTTTGCGGTCAAAATATATTAAAAAATTTCCACCCCTGAGATAGGGTGGCAACCACCCCCATGGTAAAAGCGCCTTTCGGCCTCATATAGATTTTGATCCTTGGACTATCCACTACTTATTCTTAAATTTTCAGGCAAATCGATCCCTTCTGTAAAAATTGCGAGGTTTTGTCCTATTTTAAACTTCATTACTTGGTTGGACTACCAATATTCCTAACAAATTCTCTCCATTTATCTCTGTCTTCACCTGCTCTAAGTGTTTCGCAGAATGAGTGAGCTGCTGAATTCTGTATTTGATCGGACCATCTGGTTGGTGACCGACCTCGTGGTCTTCTCCCTGGAACCTTTCGAGAAAAAATTAATCTCTTAATCATTACCTCCGCGAACCACGTGATCAAAGAACTGTAGAATTCGCTGAAGAAATTTGTGGCTTTTTAATGCGAAGTTGATTAAGAATCAAAAGGTTTGTCCGATGAGCTGTCAAAGGTATGCGCAGCATTTTTCTCCAACACCACATTTCACAGGTATCAATCTTTTGGCGTTCATGTAGGCAAAGATTCTTAGTTTCTGCCCTGTATAAAAATACATATATTGAGTATACAAGTGCATTCACCAATCCCATCTTGATATTTTGAAAGGTAAGATATCCAAACTTTAGTTAGGCGACTCATTTTTTGCCATACCAATTTGTATCCGAACTTATGCTTCGCAGTTGCCATCGCTAGTTACTAGTATTCGAGATAGTTAAAGCTGTCTACAAATTATACTCCTGCAAGTGGTTACTTAGCTGAAGAGTGTTAAATGTGTTTATCGCCATTATATTCATCTCGTTATTAATTTTAATACCAATTTTAATTTTAATAATTTTTAATTCTTAATTTAATCATCAATTTTGATAACTTTAATGCTTTTCAACTCAACTATTCGCAAGAGATCTAGCATTTCTTGTTTATTTGCTATACTATAAGCATAGCGTCATCAGCAAATCTTAAATTAAAGATTTTTTATATTAATACCAAATTTTCATGTATTCTAGAACCTGTCACAACTTGGTGATGGGGTATTATCATACTCGTTTTGAAGATCAATAAATAGTATATTGTGTTCTAAGCTCTTTTGTAATACCTGTTTTATATAGGGATAAATTCTTGGGAATCTCGAAGCAATAATTTAAAGGCTAAAACAAATGCTCAAATAGTTTATTAGAACCATATTTAATCAGTTCTGTGGGTAGTTCCCTGTTTCCGGAGCTTTCCTATATTGTTCATACCCTTGGTCTGTATTTTAATTTCTTCTGATGTTATTGCAGTTTCTTTGCGACAGAAAATGCTGTTAGAATATTCTGTCTAATCAGTCATCCGTTTCTGACATCTTGTCACCTTAAATTCTCTGTTTAGAGAATTGTTCTTGTTTTTTTGATTTGTTTCCATGTTTCTCTTTTCCAACTTTGAGGCAATGGTTTGAAGGGGCTCCAACTTCTTTTATAATGTGGTCCACGTAACTTGTTGGTGTTTTTCCCCGGGCTCCTTCTTCCACTGTTCTTTGCAATGCCAACTTCCCCAGGTCATATGTAAACACCACATGACCAAAGTAAGCGGTGATTTTTTCGATACCAATGTTTCCAAGCCAAGCCTTTTTTGTAACATGCAGAAAGATCGACTTGTTGGTTCTTCTTGCTGTCCAGGGTATTCGCAATATTCTTCGCCAACAAAACATTTCGAACGCCTCTATAGTGCGTTTATTAACTCTAGGACCAGCATCAAAACCATATAAAAAATGAAGAAGACCATTGTTTACAAGCCTCATCTTTGTATTTATGGTGATGTTGTGACTGATCTTATTTTGATTTCAGCGATGGTTCATCCAGAGTTGGTTATGAGCATACGCTGATACAAATTAATTAACCACTTCGATGATATTAATTCTGGCAATGTCTGGCTGGTTGTTATTTCTTCTATCTATGATCACAATTTTTGTTACGGTCTGCTGTTATGATATTCAATCGAATTTTCGATACTATTTTGTTGCAGCTACCAAAAATGTCATATATTCCAAAGTGTTCCACGTAGTTTTATTTTTCTTCTATAATTTGTCACTCCCCTATTTGCTTTTAGGCCTGCATCCCGCGTACCAAGAAAAGTTGCCAAGCTGAAAATTTGTTAATAGCTTAACGGTGTCTAGTCGGACAAACTTTGATGTACGGGAACCCTGGAACAGAGGAAGTTTTAATTATGAAACAGGTTAAAAATTTGCAACGTCATATACTACGAAAACGTCCCATGTATTTTGTCGGACAGAACTTTCAATTTATTTGTTACCCTTTCATTAAACTCTCATGTAGAAATCAGACTGCTATTATTTATCACCTGTCATAAGTCCTGTCATTTAACATGTTCTACGTGTCGGTCTTATTAAAATGCCCAGTTGGTGATAAATACCAGTCTGATTTTTGTATGAGAGTTTAATGAAAGGATAACAAATTCATTGGAACTTCTGTCCGACAAAATACATGGGACGTTTTCGTAGTCTGACGTTAAGCTTAACAAATTTTCAGCTTGCTATTAATCAACTTTTCTTTGGTACGCAGGATCCAGGCCTATTTGTTTAACTCTTTACAACCCTTCAATAAATTGATATTTCTGTACATGAATTTCTTTTTTTGACTATTTACATATCCTCAATCTTTCAGATTTTCACTTTTTTGCAAACTCCCACTGATTGAATCCCTTATCTCTCTCCCCTATGAACGCCTGTGTTCGATGGCATCTCCTTTTTCGCATTTTCTAAAGTATATTGTGAGAATGTTTGTCATATTTTACTTCGCAAATGACTACTTGAAAGCAACTTTGTGCCCGTTAAGTTCTCTTTCCATTCTTTTCAACAACAGTAACTGTTTAGTTTTTGTTTCAAGTGGTTCTTGGGGAGACAGCGGCAAGGTAAATCACCACGAACCTCGAAGTGTCACTAAAGGGAGTACGTTATGCCTGTAAGTGATTTTTGTTCATAGTAAATAATTTTTGTTTTTATTTATTGTATTCATTCATTTATTAAGCATTACAATTACAATCCCTATAGGCCAGGGTAACAAGACAGAAATATACCTGTACCCTGTTCGTGACACTTCAGCAGCCAGGGTACTGTAGCGTTTTTTCGACAGGTAATACCTATAGGAACAAATTATAACTATTTCCTGCGTAGGATCTGGCGGCCATTTTTATTTATAAACAATTAACTGTCAAAAAATGGCATTTCCCAATTGTTTAAATTTTATTCAAATTGTTTATCCCAGAGAGCATTTTTTTTGAATAGCATGTCAGAAAAAATGACCTTAGAACCATTCCACAGGTGTCAAATAAAAGAGCATGAGCTACATTTTCAACATGGTTTAAAAAAGTGAATAAAAATGCATTTATTAGTAATAAATAATTATGCAAAAGTATCGTCAATTTTTCTTTATAAACTTCTTGAATAACTTTTTCAAAAAAAATTAACTTTTTACCCTGTTTTAAGTGCACAAATACCAAGTAATGTTATCTATATCATAATTGATAAAAAATTGTAATAAATATGTATAATTTCTTATATAACAAAATAAAAAGTTTATAAGGAAAGATATATTATGATACTTTTGCATAATTATTTATTACTAATAAACGCATTTTTTATTCACTTTTTTTAAACCAAGTTGAAAATATCGCTCATGCTCTTTCATTTGACACCTGTGGAATGGTTCTAACTTCATTTTCTTCTGACTTATGTTATTGCAAAAAAATGCTCTCTGGGATAAACAGTTTGAATCAAATTTAAACGATTGAATGAATCTCTTTGAAATTTTTATCACATATTAAGCACCAAAGAACCCTTATTTGACAAAAATTTCAAAGCTGTACACTAATTTTTACAACAGTTATTGCGAAAATATTTTTTTTGCAATTGCGACCGTTTTTCGCAATTATATTAACAATAAATGAGTATATCAAACTTTGTAATACGTCATTTTAAAGCTTTTTCCATAATCTCGAAGATATTTGTACTAAAAAAACCATAAGTTTCCCTGTTTTCCATTGATTTGAAAAAAAGTGAAAAATGCCATTTTTTGACACTTGTTTATAAATAAAAATGGCCGCCAGATCCTACGCAGGAAATAGTTACAATTTGCTCTTATAGGTATTACCTGTCTAAAAAACGCTTCAGTACCCTGGCTGTTCAAGTGTCATGGAAAAACCTTATTACCCTGGACTACTAGGGATTATAGCTAACTCCATGTGGATTACTCCTTTATGTCATTTATAGCTTTCTGTGTGTCTTTGCTGCGGTCATGACTCTTTTTCATTTCTTTCCATCCTTGCACTACACTTTCCAGTCTTTAATATTCATTATTCTTATACCATCTTCTACATCATCCAGCCATCTTCTTCTATACCTTCCTGTACAGCTGGGCGATAGCGGTGTCCAGTTAGTTATTCTTCTCAACATATCTGTCTGGCGTCTCTGTATATGTCCTATCCATTCTAAGCGAAGAGATTTGATATATCTGGCTATATATGCCCCCTTTAATTCTGCTTCAATTTCGGCATGTGTTTCTTCTTTCTTCTGCGTTCTGCATTCTTCTTTCTACATTGTGGCCATGTATCGTTCTCATTTCACTTTTCTTTCAAATTTCAGAAGGCTACCTTCATCCTTATTGTTAATCGTCGTTGTTTTCATCCCATATGTAACAACAAGTCTTATTAATGTCTTATATAGGTTCTTCTTTTTTCTCTTACTTAGAGTTTTGCTTCTCAGCAGATTTCTGTTCATTCGATATGTTTTTTGCCTTTCAGAATTCTTTTCTCTGTTCTCTCTTTTCCGGTTCTCTCTATTATTGTTACTTCCAAGTAGCTAAATATGGACACAGTTTCAAATTTATGGTTCTGTGTTATATTTCTGAGTTGTTGTGTCGTCCTTCCCTATCGTCATGTATTTTGTTTTGTGGTTTATCTCTAGTCTTATTCTCTTCGATTCCTTATCTAATTTTTCAACTGCTTTTATAAGTGTCATCTTCGTCTTCGCTATGATGAGTAGATCATCTGGATATGCTACTAGTTGAAGTTGATCTGTAGGCATTTTTTTTGCAAAGTTTGTCCTCCTTATTATTACTTTTTCAATATCAGGTTAAGTAGTAGTGTCGGTGAGCTAGAAGTCGGTCCATAGAAGTTGTTCCGTTGAAACTGATCTTTGCTGTGGTGGAGTTCTTTAGGCTCACCGTTACTTGCTATATCTGCTTCCGGTAAGCTTTAGTCGATACTATGGTGTTCTGGTGATTCAATCTGCTTTCTTACTATATTTTCACCGTCATCTCTAGAGCCGATGCCGCACTGCAGGATGCTAGATGGTGACTTGGAGGGTGGATTTTAAAGGTGGATGGTGGAGGGTCGCTGCATCCTGGACGCAGTGAAAGAGTGAAATGCAGTCAGAAGTCAGTATCCAACTGACTGCTGAGGAATCGTTTGTTTCATTTGATACGTTACATTTGGTTTGTTTTTTAGCATATCGTCATATTAGAGGTAAAACTCACTCACTAAACTTTTCAGAAAGTAGAGAAAAATCGACTTAAAGGCAAAAATTGTTTTTTAAATTCACCTGACTCAAATATTGGATTTTTTTTAATGCAACTGCAAAGAATAAATAAAACAGATATTTTAAGCCATGTTTCGTCACATAGTGGGTCTGCTGGGTCCCAAATTGCCCTTCTTTTATACACAGCACTAATTACGCTTTCCTCCATAGCGAGGCTACCCGGATGGATTATCAAACACGACTGATATGGGTGGATAGACGCCTGGCGGACCACCGGATGGTTAGATGGTAGTGGGAGGCCACTGCGGTTACCGTCGTTGTATTATTCGTAGTATAAGTAGATGGATGGTCGCCAGGCAGGTATCTACCATCCACCATCCTACCAAACTTCCTGCAGTGCGGCATCGGCCTAGGGGCTATCCAGGTGTATATGCTTCAGACTGTAGTATGTGTTCTTGATAATGAGTTTGTTGTTCTTGCAAAACTGAACTAGTATCTCTCCTCTTCCTCTCTGATTATGTGTTCCTGGTCCATATTGGTCTACTACATCTCCATCCCTTAAGTCGCTTAACATAATGTTCCTCTTTTTGGTTTGTTCCAGTGTTTTATCTAATTCATGGTAAAAGCTGTTTATTTCTTAATCTGTGCTATAGTGCAGGGGTCACCAATTAGTTTCCGTGAGGGTCCGTTTCGAAAACCCATGACCCTTCCGCGGTTCGGATTTATGCTGCCTGTGTCTGACTGTTCTGATTCGGTTTCTTTGTGGATTCTTGGTAAAGAATATCCCCAAAACAAATCAGAAGAGTGTCGGGCGAAATTTTTGGGCAGAAATTGTTTAATATTTTTTTTTAACAAATTCAAATCATCATCTTTTTTGTCCGCGAAAATATGTTTTTAGCATTTTTAGGTCATCTTAAATAAAAGAGATCTGTCATTTTATTAAAACTTATGAGTCTTCAAGCATCGCAAATGCATATTTTCGCATTTTTCAGATTTTAAATCGCTTATAACTCGAAAACTATCAACTTTTCAGAAATATGACAGGAGACCTTTATTGTTTATAATTACCCAAGAAATCTAAAAATATATTTTTCGAGACAAAAAAGTAATTTTGAATTTGCTTAAAAAATTGTTTCACCCGGCACCCTTCTGATTTGTTTAAAGGAGACATTTTTGAAGAGGAATCCGCAAAGAAATCGAGTCGGAAACATTTTTCATACGAAAGTGGCTTCACACATGAACTAATATGGAAAGGAAAACTAATAATATCTGATTGTTTTTTGGTTACTGGAATTTATTGGATTGGAAAATTAGGAATTTATATGTATTTTGAATGCTAATGAAGTTTTTAGACATCTTCAATTTTGTAGAAAGGAAGCTGAGGAATTTAAAATAAATAATCATAAATAATCAGAACAACATAAATAATCATAGTACAAAATGCTAATTAACATGTTATCTTTTCTACATTAGTTTCAATGCAAGGTGTTTCGGTGTTTGTTGCAAACTTATTAAATCTGAAAATTATTTTACTTAAATGCACATCTGAAAAATACTCCTACTTGACATAATACAGTAGAGAGGAAATGAATATAAAAAAATGCACATGACAATTTTCTATTACAGCTTACTTAATTTCAAAATTAATGATTAGTAAGTATAACAATAAGGGGTAAAACTCTTTACAAAATTAAATTATCAGAGAGAAAAATGACATTTTTTTATGTACAACCTGTCTGAAATTTGGAGGGAGTTTAGTGCAACTGAGTCTCATTAGGGAGTGAGATATTCATCTGTTAAGTGAGTAGTCCTGTCGCCAGGGGGGGTACAACGGCCTCGTTAATTCAGATGGACTTACCCAAGTTTTTTTTATGTATTTTGACCCGTAGAACACGAATTTTTTGGGTAACAGTTGATCCGGATGTCGATAAGATTGTTATAGACCAAGAACTTGAGGAATCAAATAACAGCGATTTTTGGCAAAACAAAACAATATTTTGTATTTTTTGGGTCATTTTAAGCAAAAAATATTTCTACAAGTTTTTTAGTAGGATGCACAGTTTTCGAGATAAACGCGGTTGAACTTTCAAAAAATCGAAAAACTGCAATTTTTAAACCCGAATAACTTTTGATTAAAAAATAAAATAGCAATTCTGCTTAGCGCCTTTGAAAGTTCAAGTCAAATTATGTCGGTTTTGATTATTTGCATTGCTAAAAATTTATTGTGTTATTGTTAAACAAAGCTACAAACAACTAGTGCGTGAGTGATGTTTCTATGATTTCTCATTTAAAATCGAACGAGTAGGTAGAATAGGTACTAGTGCAATCAAGTCTATTTCTACGTTACATGCGTTAAAACGCATGTAAAAGCACGGGAAACCCTACGTGTTTATAGCTTTGTTAAACAATAAAAAAACAAATTTTTACCAATGCAAATAATCAAAACCGATATAATTTGACTTAAACTTTCAAATGCGGTAAGCAGACTTGCTATTTTATTTTTTAATCAAAAGTTATTCGGGTTCAAAAATTGCAATTTTTCGATTTTTTTAAAGTTCAACCGCGTTTATCTCAAAAACTGTGCATCCTACGAAAAAACTTGTAGAAATATTTTTTACTTAAAATGGCCCAAAAAATACAAAATATTGTTTTGTTTTGCCAAAAATCGCTGTTATTTGATTCCTCAAGTTCTTGGTCTATAACAATCTTATCGACATCCGGATCAACTGTTACCCAAAAAATTCGTGTTCTACGGGTCAAAATACATAAAAAAAACTTGAGTAAGTCCATCTGAATTAACGAGGCCGTTGTACCCCCCCTGGCGACAGGACTAGAGATCTCTACCGATTTTTAGTAAAGTTCATTCTAGATAAAGCGGCTTCGCACACATAAGTTGAGCCAAACATAGGTAGTACACAATTTCATGGCCAAACATTTTCAAAATTGCCAAACACTAGGTATATTCTGAATTTATTGACGGTCCGCACAAAACTAGCTCACGGTCCAGATGCGGACCGCGGTCCCCTAATTGGTGACCCCTGCTATAGTGCATGAGGCTATATGAACTAGAGACACAGCGGAAGATAAAAAATTGAGAGAAAATGAAATTTCCCAATTTATAAATTGTATAAGATTGTTGTAAATATAAATAAGTGAAAATTATTATAAACTAGTTATTGTGAATAGTCTTCCAGACTACCAAAACTCCCAATGAACAAAGAAAACTGTGTCTAGCATCATACCTTAACAGAATCAGTAATACCAAAATGCGAAGAATTCCCAGAATATCAAACAAATCAGAAAAAGCCACGAGTCATGTATTTTACCTACCTTGCATGTAGAATAAAGAATGTTGTCGAATGCAAACAATGTCCTTAAAAAATAACAAAAAAGCGACTACTACCGGAATGTGAGAAATGCCACTTAACTCTTTGCTCTCTCAATATTTTTTTTGCTTAAGTAAACGGTGTACAGGATGGAACTTGTTTGATTTTATGATTAACTCACCGAGTTTTTACGTTAATATTTGCATACGGTCTGGTCTTGCCACTTTCTTGTTACACTATAAAAAATTTGTAAGTGTTTTATTTGTAATTTACTCCCCGGTGATCTCTGGACAATATATCCAACAATTTTTTTTCTGTAATTTAATGATGGATGGTATATGGCTTGTGTTTCCTCAAAAAAGAATTTCATTCCTTAAAGTAGTCTATAACAAATAATATCTTATTCTTCTTCTTTTTGTGTAGATATGACTCTGTCTGTTTTTTCAATGTGCATCCAGTAACCCGTGTTGAGCTGCCCCCCACCACTTGCAAAAATTAAAAAACAAATAGCCCTGATTTATAAGCTATTTATGAGCTCTCATATTCCGCAAATTAAAAATTTTGAGCTCGTTCCACTGAGCAGGAATTTATTATTTTAGTGGGGCCCGAGTCAGCCCCCCCCCACTACTTAAAAATAGGAATATTGAATCGATTTTTGCGGCAGAATTATGATCTATTTATGAGCCCTTGAAATTATATACTTTCGATTTTTGAGCTCATCCCCTTCACCCCCAAACAACCCTTTAATTGATTTAACTTAAGAGAAAAATGCTGAGAAAACTTAAAATATATCGTATTGCGGATATAATTCCTATAATATATTCTAAGAATAAACTATTAAATCACGTGCATTTCGATTATTGAGCTACAACCCCTTCGCAAGAAAACTACCCCATCTTCCGGCTTCAGAGAGAATTGTACTTAAAATGCATTAAATTAATTATTTGGCGACTACATATTTTTAATAATTTATGAGCTCCCAAATTATGCGCATTTAGATCAGTAAATTGCAATTTATTTTGTATAGTGCAGTCACTGAAGGTAAAAATCAACGATTACCTTCAATTTCGATGAACCTTCATCGATTTTCACGAAAATTGGTCAGTGGTTAGAGGATACCTCAAGAAACAAAGGTGACATGGTACCACCTTGCACCTTTATCCTTGGTGGATACCGCCCCTTCTCGGGGGTGAAAATTATTTTATAAAAAATAACCGCACAAATCAATAAAAGGACAAATTATAAGCAACATTTGTTATATAAAGGTATTAAAATAAGTAAATACTTTTTAAGTTATTAAAGATCAAAGACTTTAATTATTCGTGAAAAAAATGCATGTTTTGAAGCGGTTTTTCGTAAATCACTGAAAAACTGTAAGTTTTTACAAAAAAGTTAATAGCAGTTTAATTCGTATAGCTTATATTCTAAGAATAAACTCTTAAATCACGCGCATTTCGACTATTGAGCTACAACTCCTTCGCAAGAAAACCATCCCATATTCCCGGCTTGAGAGAGTTGTACTTAAAGTAAAGTATTGTTGTAGTTATTATTTTAAGTATGATTTAAAAAAATCAAAATTTTTCAAATTTTCGTAAATTATTTGCTTCTGATAATAACTCCAACAATACTCGATACACGTAAAAAATGATACATAAAAAAATAAAGTATTTGAAAGGTTAAATGTAATACAGTTTTATAGCTCTTGAAATTACCTTTCAAATAGTTGGATGTGCCTGATATCATAAAGATTAACAGTTATTAAAAAAAAATTCATTTTTTTGGAAAAAATTTTGGAGGATAAATTTTGATGCTATCAACTTTTTCTGGAGCTCATTTGATACCTAGGTATTTTTAAGAACTTTGACAAGTATTTAGTACTTGTTACATAAAATGCACTCTTTCCCGTTATTTAAGCTTGAATCCTTAGATTTGAATAGTCGCAGAAAAAATATACATTTAATTACCTATAACTCACTTTAAATTAACATTGCTTTTAAGTAAGCAATTTATTATATTTTTTATTAGCTTTAATTTTAGTGATGAAAACTTTTTTGTAAAAACTTACAGTTTTTGAGTTATTTATGAAAAATCTCTTTAAAGCATGCATTTTCTTTCACAAAAATTAAAATATTTGATCTTTAATACCTAACTCAAAAAGTATTGATTTATTTTAATAACATTATATACCAAATTTTGCTTAGAATTTGTCCCTCTCTCGATTTGTGGGGTTATTTTTAATAAAGTAATTTTAACCCCCGAGAAGGGGTAACATATACCCCAGGCTAAATCCGCAAGTTGTTATTGTTAATTTTGTTTCTTGAGGTATCCTTTATCCGCTCACCAATTTTCGTGAAAATGAATGGAGATTTACCGAAATCGAAGGTCATAGTTGATTTTTACCTTGTGACTGCACTATAGAAAGAAAATTACAATTCAATAATTGAGATGCGTATATTTTGCGAGCTCATAAATTATTAAGCGATATGTAGTCGCCAAATAATTAATTTAAATTATTTTAAGTACTACTCTCCCTTAAGCCGGGAATATGGGATGGTTTTCTTGCGAAGGGGATGTAGCTCAATAGTCGAAATGCGCGTGATTTAAGAGTTTATTGGTAGAATATAAGCTATACGAATTAAACTACTATTAACTTTTTTGTAAAAACTTACAGTTTTTCAGTGATTTACGAATAACCGCTTCAAAACATGCATTTTTTCACGAATAATTAAAATCTTTGAACTTCAATAACCTAAAAAGTATTGACCTATTTTAATAACTTTATATAACAAATGTTGCTTATAATTTGTCGTTTTATTGATTTGTGCAGTTATTTTTTATAAAATAATTTTCACCCCCGAGAAGGAGCGGTATCCACCCTCGGGGTAAAGGCGACGGTGGCACCATGTCACCTTTGTTTCATAAATCAGGGCTATTTGTTTTTTAATTTTTGCAAGTGGGGGGGGCAGCTCAACACGGGTCATCCAGTAAGTTGTCGTTCCAACTTTTTCGTGGTCTTCCCACTGATCGTCTTCCTATTGGGGAACCGTCTCTCGCTGTCCTTACTACTCTATTTGTTGTGATTCGGCTTATGTGGTCGTTCCATTCTATTCATGTTTCTTACTCAGTTATTAATGTTACTAACCTTGAATTCCGTCGTATATCTGTACTTCTAGCTCTGTCCCATATTGCTTTACCATCGATTTTTCTAAGGGTTTCTGTCGCATATGTCATTTTTGGTCTGATTAATGTTTTGTAAATTCTGCCTTTCATTTCTTTTCTGGTATTTTTATTTCTCCGTATTGTTTCATGCATGCAACTTGTGGCTCTGTTTGCTCTATTCACTTGATCTTCCACTTCTGTTTCGAGCCCTCCGTAGCTATTAGATAGTATGATGCCTAGACATTTAAACTTTTTCACTTGTTCTTGTATATATAACTTCTTGTTGTATATAACCATGCATATTGTCGTTTTTGGTGAAAGTAACATGTTAAATTCTCTGGCGGTTATGTTAAATTGGTGCAGCATACGTTGTAAATCATCTTCACTTGGAGAGATTAGTATTGTATCGTCTGCATAGCAGATTATTTTTGTTTCTGTCCCATTTGCTATGGGAGATCATTTGGTATTGTTTCTTAATTGTCACAATATATTCGTATATAATATCATAAGAGAGAAAATTTTGCCGGCAATATTTTCGACTGGTATGAAATTTTGTTGCCTGGCAATTTTCGCGAATTAAATTTTGACTTAAATCACGAGACGTTAGTCGAGTGATTTTGTCAAAATTTCATAAGCGAAAATTACCAAAAGGCAACGAAATTGAATGAAACTAGGAGAACATTTTGCCGGTAAATAATTTTCTCTCGAATGATATTCGACAAGACTATTTCACGAGACAATTAATGCACCATATCAACGAAATATAATCTTTATTTATTTGTTATTACCAGACACTTTCGTGACGGATCTGTCATAATTTTGTCGCTGAGAAATCACGTCTCTAAGGAGTTTTGTCAGTAGAAAACGATGCGTTGCTATGCCGTTTTATCAGTTAAAAACAGTCTAGTGAAATAGTCACAGTAATAACTTAATAGGTATAAGTACAGAAGTGCTTTTAAGTTACTCATTAGAAAGTTCTTCTTTTGCTTCATTCTTCTTTTTTCATTGGTTGACTAACGCCTCCACCAATTGTAGATGAATTAGGAGTTAGTTAACCAATGCCTCGTCAGGTTTAGGTTTACAGCTCTTACGGCGCCGTAAATTATCGCCCGTGTGGCCTTATATAGGCTTATATTATAGCCTTTTATAGGCAAAGTGCCTATTCCATTTTTTGACGTCTTTATATTATAGATATAAAGTATTATGCATGTATCATTATCAAATTTATTGATTTTATTTTCTTGTTACAGGCTGAAGAACTGAACTCAATAGTCGGCAATGCTTTCAAGATGGCTTACGCCGCCCAGTTGCAAAAACAGACGAGTTTTCAAGATGTAATTGCCTCCCAATTGGACCAAAACCAACAGGAGAAGGTTCTGTGGGTATGTATTGCGTGTTTACATAACGTACTTGTTTAGATTAACGGGCCGTCGTAGCTCAGGCGGTAGTATGCATGGCTCGTGTGCTGGTAGACCGGGGTTCAAATCCTAGTGCCGGCAAGAACAACTAGACATTTTTAAAAATATCTATAGGCTCCAGGTCGACTCAGTCTGAATAAAATGAGTACCTTGGGTAAAACCAGGGGTAGCACTGGCCCTGTTACCTTCTTTGTATACCTTAGGCCCTTGATATAACAGACTATCCCCAAGCCGCGTTAGCGGTATAAAACGGGAGACTATTATTATACTTGTTTAGATTTCGTCACGATTCTTCACTGTATTATGAACAATACCAGCATACCACCAATCTGCTTGTATTTTAGTCTTAAATTTCGATGATTACCAGAGTAGAAAAATATGAACCTTATGAAATAAAAGAACAAACACGATTTCGAGCTAAAAGATTATGTCGCGATCACATTAAATGTTTTAAAAATTTTTTACTATTACATACTTAAACTAAATAAAAAGAAATATCGAAGAATCAAGACATTTACTTGTTGTTTGTTGACCTAACCGAAACATATGACACAGCACTAATAAAAAACTATAAAAACTCCTGTAAAACAAATATGTATTGCAGTCGTAAAGTAATTATACAAAAAAGCTTTGGCAAACATTAAATTGGGAAATATCCTAATTTAATCTCCACTTGATAAAGTGGAGAAGATCCTGCTCTCAAATGAGCGTACAGTTAAATGATTAGAACACTTTTTATATCCTTCATTTCGTTTCTTAAGATGGCGTCTTCTTTCTAAGGTTGGCGATCATCATGACTATTTGTATTCTGTTTGCAGCTGCTCTAAAAACTGGTAAGACGAGCAATTGAACCACCATGCTAGATTGCGCAGCCATGACATTCATCTCCTACCAACTCTACGCTTTCCTAAAATCTTTCTGTACATTGTACATGATACTCTTCACAAGCTGGTATTTTGTCCCTCTCATCACATGACCAAGGTATTGTAGTTTTGGTTTTGTTTCATTATTCAGTTCTGTTTCTTTTGAAAGTCAACGCTAGACTTCTTCACTTGTAGCTCTGTTTTCGTAAGATGTTCTCAGGATTCTTCTGTAAAGCCACATATTCAAACTTGTTATATGACCTACATTCTTTAGCGTTGTTTTTCTTGGGGATTGCAATAAAAGTAGAAGACAGTCAATCATCCGATATATCTCCTGTTTCATAGATTATATTCAAAAATTTAGTAATCATATGTATAAAGTCTTCGTTTAATAACTTTTAACAGTTCAGCAGGCATCTCATCCAGACAAGGAGTTTTTCCGTTTTTCATATTCATGAACGCATATATTACCTCTTCATTTATTATCATGGGTCCCCTGTTTGATTCTTCTTGTATTGTCGAACCAAGAATTCACCTTAAAAGATTCTTCCTCTATGTATTGTTATAATTTTTAAACACCACGAGATCGTAAATTTTCATCGCCCTGTATATGACCAAAAATTGTAAATAAAAATTTTAAATTTCCTTACAGTCCTCCCTTGTTTGTCCAAATATCCTTTGACAACAAGACGCAGATCCAAGTATGTTAATGGAAAACCCCATTCTCCGAGAAGGATGATTTTATCTGAAAAAAGAAATGTTTTTATAACCTTTTTATTATAACATGTCTATATTTACATGGCTGTGCAGCCTTACCTACCTTTCAAAGCAGACTCCTCCATGGAACTCAAAGTTGACTGCCCACCATGCTGCTTTTGGTGGATATTTTTGATTTTTCGGAAAATCTTCTTACTGTATTCACTGCCATTTCTAAATCATCTGAATTATATTCTCTTAAAGGTTTTGTCCCAGGGAGTCTCTTGTAAAACCTTGGCATGTTTGTTTAATCTGAAAAAAGAAACAAAAGAAAATTAATTTACTTGAATTTTAGGTTGGGGTGAAGTGATACATGTATCACTTCACTCCGGTAGGGAAATGTACCAATAAGTTTTCAATTTAAAAATCTTTTAGTAATATTTTTAATATTTTTCAATATTATTAATGTTGCTATTAGGATTGAAAAACTTTATCTTTCAATTGCCAGATGACGCTAGTCACCTAATCCATTCACCTCAGTTGCAGTGTGGGACTAATATATGTCGAAAAATTTACTGGATTGGAGAAAAGCAACCTATGCATTCTCTGAAGAGCCTCTAACAAGAGGTGAAATCGTCGATAAAAGTGCTGGTTGCGCTCTCTAATCTAAGTAAAAATTAAGACATTTTTGGCCTCGCGTTGCAACTGAATAAAAATGGTATACATTTTTATTTTATGAGTATCTTACTTTAAGCTTATCATAAAAATTAAAATATTGTTCTTATTATTCTAGACGAAGGAGTTTAGTCCCTCTCTGAAACGTGAAAAACCAACCGCCCCTCCTCAAGTGTCTCATAAACAAAACCATCCTGTCGAAATGGACGTCGAAGTTGCTACCCAAGACGCCTCGACGTTACGGCTGCCTCCGCCATCATCAATACCGGGCCTCAAAGCCGTTCACCACAACAAGTTCAACCTCAACTCGCCCAACATAGAGAAAAATAACCATTCTCAGATGTCCACGCCCAGCAGTGACGAGAGCAATTCGCCAACTGAGATGAATTCGTACAAGAGGATGGCGGAGAAACCTCCCTTGATCAAGAGGATAGCTATGGGTTTGACAGGGAACAGTATTCATCATAGCGACGAAGATAGCTGTCCGTTGGTTAACGATAATGCTCCTAGTACACCAGGTATATACGTTTATACTATTAATTTATCAAAATTATCAATGGTTGTTATTATCAACAACTTTAGGGTTGTTCACATACCTTCTCGGGGGTGGAAAATTTTTTGGTCAAAATAACAACGGAAGTGGCTAGAAAACCTAAGCAAAAACTGTTTTATAATTTTTTGTTTACTCAATACTTTATGAGTTATTCGTGGTTGAAAATTTGCTATTTTCATTGAAAAATGTCATCTTTTCAGACGGTTTTTCGAGAATACCTTAAAAATTATGCATATATATATATAACATGCATCAAAGAGATTTGTTTCTTCATAAATCTTCTAGTTATAATACAAAAAGAGATATGGTAGGAGAAAACAGATTTCTTTTTGGTGTATGCTAAAATCGGTGTGTTCAACTTAAAATAACAGAGAAATGGTCGATTTTAAGGGTATAATGCTACTAATATCTTTTATAGTGCTTGAAAAGATCTTTAAAACGAGCACTATTAAATGTCAATTACTTTCAAACTAAGCGAGATATGGTGCACAAAAATTGATGACTAATTTATTTTAAGATAAAATGCGAAGTATATTGAACCCCTCATCCACTAGATTCAAATGCATCGTTTTACTGCTATAATACAATTATACAATTATAGTGTTATTTCTATCTTCAAAAAGTTGGACGGGTTTAAAGTCATTGGGGTTTGAAACAATTAAGGTCAAATTATAGAGCGCATTTTCAAATTTTCTTAAAAGTCTTCCTTTTTCTCCATGTAACTAACGACATACAGTGATGAAAGATAAAACAAAATTGTTATCTGAAAAAACCCTACATTTTTGTACTCTACTTACTTTTACTTACATACTTTTTTCGCATCTCATAATTTTCGAGTTACATAGAGAAAAAAAAAGGATTTTTAAGAAAATTTAAAGATGCGCTCGATAATAATGATCTTATTTTTTTTCAAAAACCATTCATTGTAAACCCGTCCAACTTTGTGAACATAGAAATAACACTATAATGAAAGGTATTGTAGATGAAAAACAATGCATTTATATTCTGAAGGATGATAGGTTAACTATACTGCTCACTTTTCCTTAAAATACATTAGTCATCAATTTTTTTGCGCCATATCTCGCTTATTTTGAATGCAATCATTTAACTGTGCTCGTTTTAAAGGTCTTTTAAAGCACTACAAAAGGTATTGGTAGCGTTATACCCCTAAAATCGACCATTTCTCTGTTATTTTAATTTGAATATAATGATTTGAGCATGCACTAAGAAAATTTTTTTTCACCTACCATATCTCTTTTTGTATTATTATAACTAGAAGATTTATGAAGAAATCAATCTCTTTGATTTTTGATAAGCTACAAAAATGTTTTAGATAGATTTTTTCGTTAGATGCATAATTTTTATGGTTTTCGCACAAAACCGTCCGAAAAGGTATCATTTTTCAATGAAAATTGCAAATTTTTAACCACAAATAACTCAAAAAGTTTTGAATTTTCAAAAAAAAAATATAGAACGGTTTTTGCCTTAGAATTAGGTTCTCTAGCCACTTCCGTAGTTAGTTTGACCAAAAACTTTTCCACCCCCGAGAAGGGGTGCGAACCACCCCCAAGATAAAAACGTAACCCATAGGATACAGGGTAGACTTTGTTTCTTGAGCTATTGCCTACTTACAGTCAAAATATCAAGTAAATTGATGCAGTAGGATGGAATTCGGAACTAAATACCCTTACTGACTGCACTAATTGTCAATTTTTTTAAAATAAATTCACATTTGAATAATCTTTAAAACCATAAGATTGATACTTTTAACCATCGCTTCATTATTTTTCTTGTTCTAGTGGTTCAGTTTGTTTGTTCCAGTTTCTTCATTGTTAACTTTTCATTTATCTTCGCGAAGATAAATGAAAAGCGATAAGTGTCGAGCTGCTTGCTCGGCACTTATTTTGGCAGACAATATCTGCATTATTTTATAAAAAGTCGGTCATCTTCTTGGTCTCGAATTTGTGAAGCTTTCGAGAACTTTCTTTTCAAAATACCGATGGTGTAAGGTTTAATGTACTGCTTAACAAATGTCTGCCATTCTTTGCGGTTTCTTGTTAATATCTTTGCGTCTCTCCATGTCAATCCTCTTCTCTCCAATATTTTTCCGATTATTTCATCCCATGTCTGCCTTGATCTTCTTCTTTTTTTTTGTTTTTTAATATGTATGCCTACCACACTCTTCTCACTGGTATGGTATTTTTCATCCGGTGTAAATGACCCCGCCAACTCAGCTGTCTCTGTTCTACAAACTCCAAAGTGGATTGTAGTTTCAGTTCGTTTCTTATATCCGTGTTCCTTATTTTATTAATTTTGGTAGCACCTTCAACTCTTCCCTAAAACTTCATCTCTATAGCCTTTATCTTGCTCTTTAGCCATTCAGTTAGTACCATAAATTAGTTAGTACCATAGATTCACTTCCAAATGTCAGAACAGATAATAGGTCTATTAACTGCGTTGAAAATTTTCATTTTTATATTCCGTGATATTTCTTTTCTGTATATAAATTTTTTGTACTTGTGTGAGATAGTTGAAACGTTTTCTCTGCTCTGCTATTGATTTCTGCTTCTAGAGATCTTGTTTCTTCTATTATTACTTTTAATTATGTAAAACTTGTTCTATTTTTGTCCCTTCAATTTCTATGTTAAGTCCTTTTCTTGTTTCTCCTATCTGCATACCATTCGTTTCGTTAATATTTATCTTCATTTCGTTTTCAGTGAGTACTTTTTTCCATATTTCCAGATTATTCTGAAGTTCTTTTTTAGTTTTTGCAATTAGAACCATATTGTCAATAAATACTCTTCTTTTAGCTGCTTTAGTATTATTTAATGAGTATTCTATTGTTCACTATAATTTTTACTTTCTCTTTTTTTAGGGAGTCCCACAAATCGACCACTTTCCGGCGGCTACGTGAACGAAACCGAAGAATCAAAAAACAGATCAAACACCACCGTAGATAACCTAAAAAACGAAATAGAAAACAACTCAAATTTATCAAAACGCATAGAACTCGAGACCACGACAAAAACCGATAGAGAATTCAAATGCAAGAGGATATCACAGCTAAGTTCCAGTAGTTCAAGTTCCGGACCGACAGGCGGCCAAGATAACAACCTCATAGGATTTACACCTACTCCACCACCACTGCCCGAGCGGACCGACTCGCTCAACAATAAAGAAGAGGGAGAGCTGAGGCTGGCGCCGTGGTTCCAGGCTGGTATTCCCAGGGAAATAGCCTTGGAGATACTGGCGCAGGAACCAGTGGGGGCTTTTATGGTTAGAGAGAGTACCAGTAAACCAGGATGTTTCGCTTTGTCCTTGAGGGTGCCTAGGAGTTTTCAGCCGACTGGAATTGCGCATTATTTAATTATTAGGGCGAATAAAGGCTACAAAATAAAGGTAAACCAAAAAATTTACTAATTATAATATTTCTGATTATTTGAGTAGACTAGAGTAGAGTAAATTTTTATTTGCCTAAACTTTTAACATAATTGAGCAAATAACGTCACATTACTAATAATCACATATTAAAAAATATTACTAATAATCACATATTAAAAAAAATATATTAACAATACACTAAAATATACAAACAATACAAATTACATTTATGCTGATCAAGGCTGATAGGCCAGGTACTCCACCACAGTATAGGGCTCAATGTTAACCAGATGTTGAAAAACCCTTCTTTTAAAAGCTTTATAGCTTGTTTCCCGTTAAATGTCAGATGGTAGACCATTGTAAAATTTAACACACGCATACAAAGGACTTCTCTCTGTTAGGGACAATCTGTGACGTGGAATATTAAAATTAAGGCTTCTTGTGTTATATTCATGATTTGGTAGCAGGTGATAAAACAAAGTAAAATTTTTAAAGAGGAACATAATACATTCATATATATAGATACCTGAGAAAGTGAGTATATTAAGTGATTTGAATCGGCCTCTACAGGATTCTCTCGCCTTTAGTCCTAGGATCACCCTGACTGCCCTTTTTGGACTATGAAGACAGTTGAGCTATCCACCGAAGCACCCCAGATGATTATTCTATACCGCATAATAGAATAAAAGTTTGCATAATATACCGATAGTACGATTCCCTGGTCTAGATACCTTTTTAAAACTCTTAATGAGTAGCAGGCTCTATTTAGTTTTTTTTGTCGCATTTTTTATTTGTTCCCCCCAATTCAAGTTCTGGTCAATATGAAGACCAAGAAACTTAACTGATCTAGAAGGTTCTGTGTTTTGTGGTAGAAGATTAACTGTATCTGGGAACTCTTCTCGTGATTGGCTGGTTCTAAAGTAAACAAATAGTGTCTTATGAGTATTAAGCACCAGCCTATTTCCACTGAACCACTGTTCAGCCTTGTCCAGAGTTTGTTCTGCCACTGAGGAGTGTTTCTAATGTTTCTTCCCAAAATAGCACGTTTGAGTCATCAGCAAAGTTTACAAGGTTTGAGGAACCACTAATCACCGCATTTGGCAGGTCATTTATATAGACCAAAAAGAGAAAAGGCCCCAAAACGCTCCCCTGTGGTATACCTAATTTTAAGTTTATCGGTTCAGAGTAAACCTTACATCCCTGTTTCTCCAAGCATACTTTTTGTGATCTATCTGTAAGAAATGATTTTATCCATTTCAATGCTGGTCCCTGTATTCCATAACAATATAATTTTTGCAATAGGAGAGCATGATCTAGGCTATCAAAAGCCTTAGATAGGTCTAAAAAAGCACCTAGTGTTTTCATTTTTGACTCTAGTTTTTCTAAAAATTTTGATATAAAATCATAGGTAGCTGTCTCAAGTGACCCCCCTGCAAGGAAACCGTGCTGCGAGCTACTAAATAAGTTGTTTGTAATAAAAAAGTTTTGTAGTCTGGAATATATTGCTTTTTCGAGTATTTTTGAGAATGATGGAAGAAGGATTATTGGTCTATAGTTCTCCATCTTAGTAACATCACCTTTTTTACGTAGTGGCTTGACAATTGCCAGTTTTAAACTTTGAGGAAATTTACCGTGCCTGAAAGAACACCAACGTGCCAAAACATCAAGCCTAGATTTACAATTTTTTGTATTATCATTTTGCAAGCACTGTTGAGATTTTTTTATTTGTTGCATTTATCTCTTTAAGTGGAAAACAGTTTATAAAAATTTTCTGAACTATATTCATGAAAGTATCCCACTGATCATCTACTTATAATGTCTCAATAACAGATACCCAGTCAACATTACTCAACATAAGTTTAAAAAAATCTTTATTCTCCTTGCTAAATATTCGTTTTTTTTTTTTTTGTTATATTTGAGTCAATTTTATTTAGTTCAAATTTTTCCTTTTGAGCAGTATGATCAGATGTATGAGGATTGAATACAACAGAATCAAATATGTCTAGATTTGTAAAAGTATTATCTATACAGAATTTTTTGTTACCTTGTATGCGTGTATAGTCTTTGATGAAGGGTTTAATATCAAAGGAGCTCAAAAACGTTTTTAATGTACCTTGGCAACCTACACCATCAAGCAACATATCCAAATTAAAATCTTTAGCCAGAAAAATGATAGAGTCCTTGTCAACAAAGTCACAGAATATTTGGTCCAATTTGTCTATTAAAACTTGTGGGTTTTCGGTTCGGTAAATGAACAGCACTACGATCTTTTTCCCATCAATTCGCACCTCTGCAGAGGAACACTCAAACACTGATCTTTCTGATAAGCTTAAAATGTGTTTCCGGGCTTTTGCAATAAACGGTTCTTTGATATATACCACACTACCACCATGTTTCTGTGAGCTGCCTCTACAATATGAAGATATTAGTTTGAAATTTTTCACATTGCAGTCCCTCATCTCTGTCAGCCACAAATAGAGATACATGTGGGAAGACCTCTACAATGGAGTATTTGTCTTCTTCATTACAACGAACTGCCATTCCGCCACCTTTTCCAACACTTAACAGGAAATACAACAGGCACAATAGGATATCCAGACCAATTGGAAAGGCCCTACCTGATTGTGAAAGACTACCAGTTGTTGATTTTAATCCTATCGATTGTGAGATTCAAAAAGTTGACAAACGTATTCTTAGCAAGGACCGAGTGTACTTGCTTTAGATATCAGAAGTCGTCAAGTTATGACATTGTTCAGAAGATTTCGTAGTACGTGATCCTGGCCCAATTTCAAAGTTGGCATCGCTGAGCGGTGCAATAATGTGGTTCTAATATAGCCGTCTCTGGAACTGTGTCCACTCACTTTACTTGAAGCTTCGGTCACTAGCTTAACGCATCTTTCAACTGCCTGTGTATGGCATGGGAAAGTATCTATACTCATAACAGGCTTGAAACCATTGCTCACATACTGTTTTATCTCTTCATTAGTCAATGTTCTTAACAGTGGAGGGGAGTCAGTGTACTGGTGCTCCATTTATTAATTTCGTAATACTATTTAGCTTCAAAGTTTAAGTGGGGTGGTTTAAAGATTCTGATAGAGTCACTTTCAGGTATTGCTTGCTTTGCCTTCATGATACGTCTGAAGCCCAGTTCTCGGATATGGTTTCTGTCATCAGTTACCATAGGCAAAAGTAAATTTTCGGGATGGGCAAATTAGTTCGAGATAAGCATTTCATTGTAAAACGGGATCAGAAGAAGCTCTTCTGGTAAGTGCCTTGTAGATTCAATGATTTTGTAATCATGTCTAGGCCCATTTGTGAATTTGTGGTTTATTTTTATGGCAAACCACATAGGCATATAACATTTGAGAATGAATGAATGTGACAATATCTCTCAGATTTTCAGAAGGGCTGGGCACACTGATGTAGAAACGCAAAACTCGGTTTGCAGTAGTAAGTCATCTTGAATGTGACATTGGGCCAGGATCACTTACTACAAAGTCTTCTGAACAATGTCCTGACTTGATGACTTGTGATATCTCAACCAAGTACAATTGGTCCTTGCTAAGAATACGCTTGTCAACTTTTGGAATCTCACAATCAATTGGATTAAAATCAATAACTGATTGTCTTTCACAATCAGGTAGGGCCTTTCCAATTGGTCCGGAATATTCTATTGGGCCTGTTGTATTTTCATCTTATTTATATCTAAGTATTGGAAAAGGTGGCCGAATGGCAGTTCGTTGTAATGGAGAAGACAAATACTCCATTGTAGAGGTATTCCCACATGTATCTCTATTTGTGGCTGCGCGCGCTTCGCTGGTATTCGTCACTTTCGCCTCACCTCTCGGTAGTCTGCTGTTTTTGACGAAGCTGCGCGACCGAATTCCACTTGAATATCAAAATTTATCTTATAAGCTTGAATTTTAAATATATTATTGTAACTGAATTAAACTATAGCATCTCTAAAAGTCGTATGATTAAATTGTACTAAACTTTAAAACTTTGCAAAAACTACTAATTTTACTCATTTTGTATTATGTTGCGCGACCGGAAGATATGAAACAAATGTATAATAAGTACATTTATATTAATTTTACATACTTTTAGTAGTTAATTCATGATATAGGAACGCAATTAAAACCATCTGGTCTGCTTAAAAATATGAAAAATTAAGGTTTTTCACAATTTTTGCTAACTTCGATGGCATTGCGCGACCGGAAGACAAATTAATAAAAAAATAATAATTAGTGCGTTTTTCACGTCTATACCAATGGCAACTTTTGTGAACTATAGCGATCTGAAATAAAAAAAAAAGTTTTTTTCGAACCACCCTATTGGTCACACTATCTATGCATGATACCATTAACCAAAATGTTTTTCTTATATATTAAATTATTTATTTCTCATATTTATAGTCTTAATAAATTTAATATACAAAAGAATAACTATTGTGTAACATCCTCTATCAGCAGTTTCATGAACATTAAGAAAACAACTAAGAGAAATCTATTTCTAATTTTATATACTTAGATATCTACACGCCCTAAGCAGGGATCCGTTTGTATCAAGCCCTTGATAACAGGTGGCGCTAGTTCTGCTGGTAAAAGATGGCGCTTTTTAAAAATCCTACATTTTTAACTGTTGTTGTACAAGTGATATTGTAATTCAAAATGCTAATTGAATAATTATTTTTTTAGGGCTTTACAAAAGAATTCACTTCACTGACATCTCTCATCACGCACCACTCGGTGATGCCGGAACTCCTCCCTTGTCCTCTATCGCTGAGCCGCTACCACCCGAGCTTCGTCAAAACCGATTCGAAGAGGGATTTCGCCGACATAGACCTTGATCCAGATTACAACACCCTGGCCGATTTTAGGAAAATGATGGCTGATTTGAATGTGTAGTTTTTGTGGGATTCTGTAGGTGGAATTGAGAGACTTTTATAAAAATTATGTACCAGGTTGTGAATGGTTTGAAAAAGAAAAAATATGTTTTATTTTTAAATTATTGAAAGGTTTATAGAAAATGTTTGTTGGTTGGATTATTGAATTTTTAAGGTTTAATATGGATTTTTCAGAAATATAGAAGCAGGAAAGTAACAGATTTTTATAGAGAAAAAACAGATATGCTTTGTGAATGTGAAGAACCAGATCAATTGGAGTAGATAATACAACTGAGAAGTATTTAGAAGAAGAACTAATAGAGCAAGTCATTGAAAATAACAGAGGCTTAAAATGTCCAAGACCAACACGCCAACACTGGGTGTTCAAAAAATTATCAAAATTAAATTTAATACGACAACATCCCTAATAACACCAAACATTCCATGTATGTTCCTAGAATGTACACACAGGACATTGAAAACATTCCTCAAATGTCCTCAAAAGCACAAGAACGTCCCCTAAATGTCCCAGGAAAGTCCTGTGTAAGCATTTTAAACATTCCTTGAATGTCTTGTTGGAACATTCCATGAATGTCTACGAATGTACTTTGAATATTCACAGTATATTTTTTAGACATTCCCTGGATATAGTCGCTGATGTGACATAATACCTCCGATTTGTTTTTTTATGAGTTTTGTAAGAGAGACAAAACTTTTTGTTACAGTCACCTCCTGTCTTCATATGATATTTTTAACATGTTTTGTAGTAAATTCAACTATCTATTTACTACAAAACATGTCAAAATTTACATGTGAAAACAGGAGATGACCCTAAAAAATGGTTTTTCGTCCGCTACAAAATTCATGAAAAAGCAGATAAGAGGTATTGTCACATCACTGACGATATACCAGAAGTATATGTGGCCATACCAAATACATAATACAACCTTGATAAATATAAACATTTTTATTGCACAAAATCTTGTCATATATTTTTTTCCATAATCATCACTACGATGATGATTCATTGTATTGAATTGTACATTACAATTACAATCTGGTCATAACTGACCAATGAGCAATTTTAATTTAACCTAAATTACTACTGTTCCTTAAAATTAAGAGCTTACCCTATAGCGTCTCTTATCTAGTCTAACAAGATCGTGCACTATTTTAACATACACAGGCACACAAGCACTGTGCTCTGCTTTTCACTATCACCTATCACTTAAACTATTTCAAAAGGCTTTTTCCTCTTCAATCTTCTTGTTTGCCCTGTAGTATCGAGGAGCTGGATTTCCTCAATATTCTCGTACTTATGAAGTTGTTGCTCGTGACTTCCTGCCATCTTCTTGATGATTATATCCAGGTTCCATTTCTAGGCCCTTATGGAGATCACTGTTTATCACATACCAAGGAGCATCCGAGCATCTACAATATTTCTCAGTATTTTGTTCTGGAATCTTTGTATAATTTTATATTACTTGGTCTAGTAAGTGGGCATCCATAAGTCCATACAGGTCTTAATATTTGTTTGGAAAGTACCTAATAACTTGTTATGCATCGACAATGTGGAGTTTCTTCTAACTAGCCAATACACTTTTTACATATAGGTATCTTTCTTTTGCCTTTCGTAGCCACAAGGCTATACGTTTCCTTCCTGTTTTTTTTGTAGACCACGTTCAGCTGATTCTAAAAAAATTAAAATAATTGGTAATTTTTCTATTCTATACAATTAAAAATTAAAAGAAATAGGTACTATTTACAGGTAATAATATGCATAAATAATTCGTTTCATAAAGAATAAAGAAAGTTGAAAACGGATTTTATAATACTTACATAATTGTTTAAACCAAAGAGATCCAGCCAGAGCAAAACGTGGCAAACTAACATACAGAACAGCAAAAATAGTCACTAATTCTAATTTCCATTTTCCATCCAATCATAAATTTTTAGCTGACAATAAAACACTGAAAAACGTTGGATACCTGCTATCGCGGCGGCACTGCGGTTGTTGGCACAACAGGGCCAGACCAGATGGCTGAAACGGGATAGAAGCACCCAGTACAGGAAACGAGATATTATAGTTGTTTATCTTAAGGTATGTCATTCAGAATTACATTATAGATTAGATAATATAGAATTTGACATCCTAGACTCTAACGTAAGAACAGAAGTAGATAATATAATAGACAAAAAATATAATACACAATGTAAAAAACTAAATAATCTAATTTCCAATAGTAAAAAACTCAATACTCATTATACAAAAAATTTTTCAAATCATACTTTTTTCAATAGATTTATAAACTTAACAGATACCAAATTCAATAATAGTGAGATAGAACTTTTAGAGAAAGGATTCAAACATAACTTGCCTCAACCTAATAATCAAAAAAATTTAGAATATTTAGGTGTAGAATGTGAAGTAGCGTTAAATAAAACTGCCAATAACATAGAAAAAAGCATCATTGCAAAATCTATTACCGATGTAGGTAGTGAAACTAATAATTCCTGTTACAAAGAAAACCAAATAGCCGTTTCAATTAAAAATAAATCAATAAATCATGACATAATATTTACAAAAGCAGACAAAGGTAACACTACTATTGCTATCGATAAAAGTGACTATAATAACAAAACAATAGAATTTTTAAATAACCAAAATAGTATAACACTAAACAAAGACCTCACAGAAAAATACCGAAAACAAATTAAACTAGCCATTGAAAATTCAAAATCAATACTAAATCCAACAGAACAGAAATACCTTAATATTATGAACCCACAACCCCCTAAATTATACTCTTTTATTAAACTACACAAACCTGACCACCCAATAAGACCTGTAGTTTCTTTTTATAAAGCTCCGTCATATAAACTTTCAAAAAAACTGTCAGATATTATTACAGAATACACTAAATTTTCACCTAAATTCACCGTAAAAAATACACTAGAACTAGTTAATAAAATACAACATTTTCAATTGCCCAACAACTCCATACTAATTTCATTTGACGTAAAAAATCTTTTTCCTAGTGTTCCTCCTACAGAAACTTTTGTTTTAGTTAAAAACCTTTTAGAACATAATAGTACAAATCCGATCATTGCATCTGAAATTTTACACCTTCTTGAAATTTGCATAAATCAAGACTATTTTGAATTCAATAATCAAATTTACACAAACAACAGTGCAGGACTTATTATGGGTAATCCTCTAAGCCCATTACTATCAGATATATTTATGAACCAACTTGAAACAACAATTTCTAAACACCCCGTATTTAAACAGTTCTTATATTGGTGGAGATACGTGGATGACATACTAGTCTGCTTTACAGGAACTAACAGACAACTTGACCAATTTCTATCATACATTAATTCACTTCATAGTAATATTGAGTTCACAATAGAAACAGAACAGAATAATTCCATAAACTTTCTAGATGTAACGATTACCAGACTACACAACAAACATGAATTCTCCGTATATCATAAACCTACCCATACTGACACAACTATACACAATTCATCATCCCTCCTACACAACACAAATTAGCAGCCTACCATAGCATAATACATAGACTGACAGAAATTCCTATGACAAAAAATAACTTCGAGACAGAACTAAATATCATTAGACAAATAGCAGTAAACAATGGCTATAACGAACAAACAATTAACAACATTTTAAACCAAAAACTCCATAAGAAAGCCTTGAAATTAGTGTATCCACCACCACAGAAAGAACCCAGTACCTTCTGCTCTCTCACATATACTGGCAAAATAACAACAAAAATAGCCAGATACATAAAAAAGAAAGGAATAACACCAGCTTTCAGAACTAACAACAACTTAAGCAAACATATTAAAAACAATAAAAGCCGAAAGAGAAAGCAACTACAGAGTGGTGTGTACAAACTAACTTGTGGTGACTGTCCGAAAACTTACATCGGTCAAACTGGCAGAACTTTTGACAAACGGATAGCAGAACACAAAAGGGCTTTCAACAATAGAAAAACAGACACTTCTACATACGCACTTCACCTTCTAGATCATAATCATTCTTTCAATGAAGAGTTTCAAATTCTACATATTCAAAATAAAGGCCTTAAGCTATCACTTTTAGAATCAATGGAAATTAATAAATTGAAAAATACAGATATAATTCTGAATGACCAACTCGAGACAAACAGCTCCCCACTCCTCAACCTCTTCAGTTAAAGACTTAAAAAGGCAAACACATTGTAAAATATATCACTTGAGAAAGGCACTTTGCCGAAACAGCTGTAGTAATAACATAGTTGTAATAAATTTTGTGGAAGTATAGAAAACAAACGTTTTTCAGTGTTTTATTGTGAGATAAAATGAACTTCCATCAAGTAACGGTCGAATCCATCAATTATATAAATTTTTAGGTTAACATGAAATGTGAAAATGTGATGACCACGCGGCACGCGGACCCTACTTACATAGAACACGCGCGGAAAATTTGAAAATGAACGCAAATTGAATAGTAAATGGCCTCACTTAAAATATAGAACATTGGTAGTATGTTCATAGAATGTCTTGTGGTAACATTCCACCAATAATTTAATCAGATGTTCACCGAATGTTCCTTGAATGTCCAGGACATTCAAACATTAATAGAACTTTGATAGTACATTCCTGGAATGTTTTGTGTTGTTAGGGATTAACAAGGAAGAGAAGAACAAATATAAAACAAATGTAGAAGACTTAATCTTGTATAGCTCGCAAAGCCCGCCTAATAAATCAACAAAGGAGAATGTTAAAAGAAAAATAAAAGATAACGAGGTATCAAATATACCTAGAGGGATTCGAAATAGAAAAGGCAAGCAAAAAGAAACAAGCAAGACAGTAACAATCTCCTATAGAGCTATACCTACCCTTGCTCAGTCAGATATACAAACTGTTTATAAGAGTTATTAACAATCGGTTGATATACAAAATGGTGAATAACCAACGGGTTGAACATTGCTTCCGCAAAGCATTATAGTACATCAGACCATCTGTTGACAATGAGAACATGGATAGAGACGGCAAATTAATACAAACTACCTACCCGTATTTCTTGCCTTCGTATACAAAGAAAAGCCATTTGATAGTATCGAAACGTATGCCATAGAACAAGATATTAATAATTGTAGAAGAGGCTCGAGATATAGGCAACTAATACATAATACGCCTATATGAAAACGTAACTATGATAGTAGAACTAGACGAGAATACAAATCCCATCCCCATTAAGAGAGGAGTTAGACAAGGAGACGTAATATCGCTCAATATTTTTGATCGGTCCCTAGAAAATGTCTTCAAAATTACAAATTGGTCAACATATGGCATTAACGTTAATGGTAACAAGTTAAACCACCATGAAATGGAACTGGCTAGGACACGTGCCACGACAAAACATCGAAAGGTGGACGAGAAACATTGTACATTCGAGACCACGCGAGCAAAGTCGTAGTCGAGGAAGACACCAAAGCAAAAATGGAGAAAAACTGGCACCAAATAGCACAAAACAAAGAAGAATGGAGAACTCATGGGGAGGCCTTTGTCCAGGAGTGGATACAAACAGGCCGAAGAAGAAGAGACGAAGAATAATGATAGTAATAATAGTAGTTAATGTTTTTTTAATAAAGTAATTAAAATTTCAACTTTTAAATTTCTTGTCAAATGTTTCTATATTTTTTCTTTTTCTAATCCTGGTCATGAAGAAATATATCAAAGAGTATATCCAGTAAATGAACTAGTCGATTTTTATTTTTATGAAAGTGATGGTGGTGTGGAACCAAGGACGCAATTTTTGTGGAACATGTGATATATAAAAAACTGCAAATTTACATAAACTGTTCTAAAATAACATTTTTTAACTAACAAATAGATGAAGAAAGTGAGAAAGAAGAAAAAGTTAATCTATATATAGGTTATAGTCTTTTCTATGAACTCTATTTATCTACATATTCACGGTAAATAATACATTAGCGCCATTTTTAATACTTGGTAGTGGAGTAAATGTAAAATAATTTGTTTTTTACTGAGTTGTGTGTTAAAAATAGCCAAAAGGCCAAGATAGTGGCAAACTGGTTTATTATAATTTCTGATTAATTTGGTTTTCACAAGATTGTAAAATAAATGTAAAACAGATATGGTTGCACGTTATATTTCATATTGATCACCACTATTTGATCTTCCAGAGAGCTTTCCACATATATACTGTTGTAGACATGAGTAGACATCATACCTACAGTGACTAGTGAGGACGTTTGAGTTGGAATAAATTCATCATCTCGAGAAGGGGCGAATTTGGAGAGAAATCCTGAGACAGGTCGATTTTTATTTTTAAATTATGACCTTTTGGCATTTATGTCATACTAGTGACGCCGTCCATCTAGGCGTGATGACGTAATCGATGATTTTTTAAATAAGAGTAGGGGTCGTGTTTTGAAAGGTTATCTAATTCTCTATTAAGCAATATAAACGTTAACATAATTATTTATGCAGGGTGTCCAAAAATTTTTTTTTAAATAAATTAATTGAGATAAAAAGAAGAATGTATGTAATTCATTTATTTCAAAATACATTTGAGTGCTGTCAAAAAATAGGAAGGAATGTTTATTTGACAAATAAACATTGTTTTTCGCTGAAATAATTTTTTGTACACTCTGTATAAATAATTATATTAATGTTTATATTACTAAATAGATAATTAAATAACCTTTCAAATGAGCTATCACACGACCCCTACCCTCATTTAAAAAAATCATCATTACGCCCAGATGGATGACGTCACTAGTATGGTATAATATATCATATATTATATGCCAATATATCATATATTATATGACATATTATATGCCAAAAAGTCATAATTTAAAAATAAAAATCGACCTGTCTCAGGATTTTTGTCTAAATTCGCCCATTCTTGAGATAATGAATTTATTCCAACTCAAAGGTCCTCACTGTATGTGATATATCACGTATATTTTCTCCCTATTTACTACTGTCGTAAGTGGAGAGAAAAGTGTATAAGTGGGTGCAACACTCGATTCTATCAAACAATTTATTATCTCAGGATGTTGATACAGTATCATTCTCCCACACTATAGTCTTCCTAATACCGTGGTAAATGATGAACTCTTTCAGTTCTTCTAGGAGTTCCTGATAGTGGGCATGAGCTCGTATAACTGAGTATAACTGCCTTGTATAATTAATACGAGCAATTATTGAGGCTCGAATGTAGCTCATGTGGGTCCTCTACCAACACTGATTCTTAACTTGACATATCTAGTATTTCTCCTTCACCTCATCCAATTGGAGCCAGATGACGATTAGACACTGTGGTCTCCCGTCCGTCTTTTAGTCTAACAAAAGAGTGCTCAAAAGTTGCCTCTATTATCTCCACTTCTTATACAATAGACTGGTACTTGCTTTTCCGATCGAGCCTTTCATCAAGATCTGCACTAATTCTGATAGCCATGACGATATTTTATTTCTATTTCCATACAGTTAGTTATTACAACTGGTAATTATTCTTCCCAGGTTCCAACAGGTGCTTTATGTAATTCAGAGGCTGGTTAAATAGGTTTCCAGACGGTAGAATTCAACTTCTCTACTTGACCATTTCCTTGTCGATTATAAGCAGTAGTCCTACTTATTGCGATTCCTGAGTTGATAGATTCTTTGACTTAAGCTGATAGAAACGAAATCCCTTCATCTGAATGGATGGCTACAGGCATTCTAAACATCATAAATAGGTTATTTAAATTCTTGATTGCCGTTTTGGCACTAATGTCACTGACTGGGAAAGCAAATGAGAATTTGGAGTACTCATCTGTTATCGTAAAAATATAACGATTATTAGTATTCGAAGGCACTGGTCCAAGGTAGATGTGGCTTTTATAAGTTTCGGAAAAGGCCCCATATTCTTAAAGTACCTCTACTTATATTAGCACATACTTGACAGTCACGAGTCGTAGTCTTGACTTCATTGAGGGAGAAAGATAAATAAGTGACGAGTTTTGATACACCTACCGTCGTGGTAGCAGCGCAAGAGCAGATGCGCGATAAAGCATCCGCTGTTTGGTTGTCTTTTTCTGGTCGATATACTATGTCATATTTATAAGGTGCCAATTCAAGTCGCCATCTTTGTATTTCTTCATTCTTCATCTTGCTGGAGTGCTTGGCGTTGAACCGACTTTTGATATGTGATGACTGTGAAAGGCTTTCCTATAAGAAAATGACGCCACTTTTTTAGAGATTCAACGATAGCGAACGCTTCTCTCTCTATAGCAGAATGGTTTAGCTTGCTAGAGTTAAGCGATCTTGAAAAGAACACAACTGTTCTGGATCATGACTCAAGGTAGCAGCAATCGAGTATAGTACTTTTCAACACTTCTCATTTGTTTCGAGCTTCTCTCAAATGTCGTATATTAATATTATACACGGAATATACGACATAATATGACAACAGCTCGAAACAAATGAGAAGCGTTGATAAGCCATATTCTGAAGCATCAGGTTCAACAACGATTGGCATATTTTCGTTGATAGCGTGAACAGAGGACTTTGCAACAATAGACTTCAGATTTTCAAATCATGATAAAGCAGCTTCTTTCAACGGAAGATTGTTGACATGCGCTGAAGTATGAACCCTTTCGGAAAAGTTGGGAATCAATTTTGAATAATGGGCAAACACACCAATACCCTTCTGAGAGATGCAGTGTATTTGGTAGAGGCATTTTTAACAAAGGTGGTAGGCTGTTACCATCGGACTTTATGACATGGTTTGGTGCTATAGTATAACCAAGAAGTTTATTTATTTATTTAACATGCTCTACAGACCTTGGAGGCCTAGGGCTTTACAACTTAACAATAACAATTTTACATAATACAAATAACAATATATACTAATGTCTTATATTTATTATATAATTTGATTTAATGACTATGTAAAAATTGCTGCACTATGTTTCTCCACTGTATCTTGTTTTTCGCTTTCTCTTTCCAGTCTGTAATTTCCATCGATCCTATATCTTCTTGAAACTTTTCGTGCCATCTTTTTCTTGGTCTACCTCGTCTCCTTGTCCCAACTGGTTTTCTTAATAGTATCTTCTTTGGCATTCTTGACCTATCCATCCTCTCGACATGACCTGCCCACCTGATTCTTTGTGCCTTTGTGTATCTTGTTATAGTTGGTTCCTTGTAAAGCATCCTTAATTCTTCATTAGTTCTTCTTTGCCAACCATCTGCCGTATTTTTTCCCCCGAAAATAGTCCTCAGTACCTTGCGTTCCCATCTCTCTATCATTTCTTCTTCTGTTTTGTTTAGTACCCATGTTTCACATCCGTAGGTGACTGTTGCTCTTATTACAGTTTGGTATATTCTAATTTTCGTCTTTCTTGATACGTAATTTGACTTTAATAATTTTTTTAAACTGCCGACCTTTCGGTTACCTTTAGCTATCCTGTGCTTTAGTTCGTTTTGCTCGTGTCCTTTTTCATCTATAATGGCACCTAGATATGTAAAGTGATTTACTCGTTTAAATTTATATTCTTTTCCATCGAACGCTGTTAACTTTAGCATATCTACAGGTTCTCTTTCTGTGTTGCCTAGCACCATATACTTCGTCTTTTCTTCATTTATTTCTAGGCCGAATTTTTTTGCCTCTCTGACTAATCTTCTCATGATTTTCTTTAATTCGGTATTAGTTTTTGCTAGCAGTGTAAGGTCGTCGGCGTAGGCCATGCATTGATGTTCGTTACGGTAGATCGTTTCTTGTATTTCTATTCTGCTGTTCCTTACAATTGTTTCCAAAACTAGGTTAAATAACACAGTTGATAGAGGGTCACCTTGTCTAAGTCCTTTTTTGACTATAAACTCTTCCGATTTGTGACTGTTCCACACTATTTCGTTAGATGTCATATTTAAGGTAATTCTTATTAACTTGATTAGCTTTTCTGGTATTTCCATTTGCCGTAGGGCTTCATACATTTTTTTCCTATTAATTTTGTCATAGGCCTGCTTAAAATCTATGAATAGTGCATATAAAACCATTTTATGTTCGTAGCAGCTTGTTTGGATTTCTTTTATGTTAAATATTTGCTCTGTCGTCGATCTATTGTTTCTAAAGCCTGCTTGGTATTCTCCTATTAGTTTATCTGCGTATACCTCTAATCTTTCTCTTACAATCCTAGCAAATATCTTATAGCACACGTCCAGCAAAGCAATACCCCTGTAATTCTGCAACATCGTTGCATCCCCTTTTTTATGTAATGGGATTATCCAGGCTTTGGCCCACTCTTCAGGCATCTTTTCTTCTTTCCATGTAAGTTCTATCAGTTCATACACCTTTTCCAGTAGTTTTCTTCCCCCTGCTTTCAGCATTTCTGCACTTATTTCGTTTGGCCCTGGACTTTTATTGTTTTTCAATTTGCTTACAACTCTTTGCACTTCGTCTTTGGATGGTTCGGCTATTCTTATATCTGCACCCTCTGTTCTGTCTTCATCCTCTCCCTGATCTTCATCATCACTGTTTAGTAACGTTTCGAAATACATTTTCCATTCTTTCATAACTTTTCCCGGCTCACTTACTAGCTCTCCTTCTCTGGTCTTTATGTAGCTTGTTTTGCTTTGGTAACCTTTTTCTACTTTTTTTACCTCTTGATAAAATGATCTTATTTCATTGTTTTTAAATTTTTCTTCTATCTCCTGCAACTTTTTTTCATTGGATTCTCTCTTTTTCTTCCTGCAACTTTTCTTTAACTGTTTTCGTACGTGGTTATACTCTTCTCTGTTTTTGTCGTTAGGGTTGGTCAACATACGTATTCTTAACTTTTTCTTCTCTTCTGACAGCTCTGCACACTCCCTATCAAACCACTCCTTAGTTCTTGTCTGTTTTTTAATTCTGGGTATCAATTTTCTGCTTACTTCTTTTGTAATGTGTTTTATTTGTTCCCATCTTTCTTCTACATCTGTGGCTTCATTCTTTGTTTCCAAAAACAAAGAAATTTATTACTGTTTTATTAAATTTGCTCTTGGTTTTGTTGAGAGCGAAGACATATTTGTTGATGGCTTTCAGAAAGTTCTCAAGATTTTTGGCATGTTCTACCTTCGTCTTACAACCAACCGTTATGTCTTCAAGGTAGGCATATGCCCCTTCTAGGTTTTTTGTGCGTGTGAGCCAGTCGATTGTTCTTTGGAAACTGGTACACCATTGCTAAACAACAAACAAAATACGACGAAATTAAAAAAGAATTAAAAAATAAGGCATATAAACGCTTTCGGTATTTTTTCTTTTCGCGATGCTTATGTGATGTTATTTTTCAAAAATATACAACAAGAGTCGAATATACAATGTATATCTCATATACATATAGACTTTAATAACTTTTTTGAAATGCCTTGTTATCTGCAAAACAGTATAAGTTTTAGAGAATAGTTAAGTTCGGACTATAAGCCTATTGAATTATTTTACGTCACGTCAATACCATTTTTCTATGTCATTAACATGCAACCATTTTGTTACCATTACGAAACTACTATAAGACCCTAATTGACCTCTAACCGTGTTATTTATTGACCTATTTTATGCTTTTGGTAACTGGATCTGTTATTTTGCTTGATTTCTATTCAGTGATTTGTTGGACCAATGAATAATCCCTTAATGAATGTTAAATTAATGTATAAATGATCGATTACTAATAGAAGATGATACCTAGTCCGTATGTGCATCAAATTTTTGTAAATATATGAAAAAATCAAATTGTCGAGTTTTCGAACCGTATATTTTTACGAATAATTGTTAAAAGTCAATTGTTGTAAACTACTTTGTAAATTGTTATCGTAAATATTATAAATAAATAACCATTGGACCCTTTTTCTCCTCCTTTTTTCTATTTACTATCATAACAGCGAACTGCTCTAGAAGTATAGACGTGATAACATGAATCTCTTTGAAATTAACTGAAGAAATTAATGTAATTTGATGGTTTTTGCAGGTTGCAGATTTTATTTGCTTTAATTCAACATGATCATAATGATTCTCATTGCCTTCATCCCTGTGCGGGGTCAGCGTCTCTGATTACATTGCTCACTTAAGTTTCTCTTGCGTCATATCAATATATACCAGGGGTGGCCAAGCTCCTTGATAATCCGAGCCATCTTTCAAAATTGGAAAATTTTCGCCAGCCTCAACTAAACAATTGTCTAAAAAGTGTAAAAAGGTATTAAATTTTTCTCTCACTGTTTGGATTCCACGAATTTTAAAGTGAAATAAAATGGTTCACATCGTTGTTTCAAATATGCAAATAATTCTACAAGCAGCCCTTCCTAATTCAGGATATTTCGATTCTTCATCATCCTTTCATTTTTTTCTTGGATAGACTACTGATCTTCTATCGTCTCTCAAAAACGCCGTCTTTAACACTATGTCTTCTTTTGATCTACCACATGACCTGCCCATCTTATCTTAGCTTTTATACGTCTGTCGATGGTTTCAGTACCATACACAGTCACCAATTCAGCTTTGCGGCGCCTTCTCCACTCTCCTGTCAATTCATCTCTTTGAGGGCCAAATATCGTTCTGAGAAGTTTGTTTTTAAATACCAGGCAACTTATTTATTTCCCGCTGATGTACAGGCCATGTTTCACTTCGATATGTACCAATTGGGCGAATAATTGGCTGTAGTCTTAATTTAGATTGTCTTTTTAGCAGCTTAGATCTTAATAATGATGATAGGGAGTATAATGTTCTATTCCACGCAGCTGACGCAGCTATCCTTACTGAGACCTCTCTTTATATGGGGTATTGTTTTTATATGCCCCTAGATATTTAAACTATTTTGCTAAGTACTTCGAAGTTGTGGTCATTAATAGTTATGTTCTGCCTAACTCTTGGTCTTGGATTTTTGGTTACTAACATGTATTTCCTCGTTTCGTCATTGATTCGAAGGCCCAGACTACCTGTTTCTTCCTCGAGTTGTGAAAACACCTCTGTCACGTCTCTTGTAGAATGAGCGACTGCACCTATATCATCAGCAAAGGCCAACAATAATTTTAATCCTCGATTCTCAAATGTTCCTGTCAGCTCAGATGAGATTTTACTGATTACATATTATTCTAAGGCCAAATTGAATAGCAACAACGATAAGGGGTCTTCTTGTTCAAATCATAGAGGTATATATTAACATAGAGGGAGCCTACCTTCCGCGCTTCCTGACGACAAGATCTCATGGACTGGTTTGCTGCATCTCTTTCTAACACATTGTATCGAAAATCTATGATGACATTCAGTGTGAATATAGGCACGGAAGAGGAGGACAACTGTAGCAGCTTTACTATGCGTAAGAGTGAAACAGCACTAATCCAAATAAAAAAGATGGTGTCGTCACTTCGCTCTGAATGACACTCTCTCTATGCTAATATATAACTCTATGGATCAAATCCCTATGACTTTAATGTCCAAGTCCTGAAATTTAAGACATTTTGAAACACAAGTAGGAAAACAAAACATGATTTAAAATGAAAAATATATCTAGGACAAAAGGCTTTTAATTTCACACCAATCATCTCAAGATCTACAGATTAACAAACGTTTAATGGACTTAAAAATTTAAGTGACAATTTAACTTTTTCTTCTAAGACATAAGGCATCTTCTAATTCAATAGTAAATAATTCTATATTCTATATCTGGAATCAATCCTTGCGTTATTCATTCCGTCTAATACGGCCCAGAGTTCTATGGAATCGAATGCCCTATTATAATCAACAAATGCTGAATGAAGAGGTTCATTGTATTCGTTACACTTTTCGAGAAATGTCCTTATTGTCTGTAGGAGTAGGTGTTCTACGGTACTATAACCTTTGCGATATCCCGCTTGTTCAACAGGCTGGTAACTATCGAATTTATCTGATAGTCTGTTGGTCATTATTGTGGTAAGCAGTTTGTACGGATGTGGTAACAGACTTATTGGTCTGTAATTTTCGAGTTTGTGTTTGCCTCCTTTATTTTGTAGTAGAAGTAGCTGCGCATTTTGCCAAGTGGTTGGAATAGCAATATCAAAGAGGCACTTCTTCATTAGGATTTTAACTGCTTCCAAGGTAGTTTGACCTCCATCTCTAATCATCTCTTTTGTTATTCCGTCGTCTCTATATTTTCCATTTTTCATTTGATTTAAGGCATTTATAACTTCCTCGTTAGTAATAAACCATACCATAATAATAACTTTAGTAATAAACTATACCATTTATACTACAGCCAACGATCAAATGTGTAATTTGGAGAAGTGTCAGAAGAAATGGAGATAAGGAGAGGGGCCAGGCAAGGTTACATACTGTCGCCGTTATTGTTTAGTTCTTATTCTGAAGAAATCACACAAGAAGCTTTGGTAAACGAGACAGTCGGCATAAAAGTGAATGGAAATTTAATTAATAACATTAGGTATACCGACGATACAGTCATAATATCAGACAACTTGGAAGACTTAGAAAGAATAATGAACAAAATATTAAGATATATGTAATGGAGAATACGGACTCTCCCTTAACCTCAAAAAACCAAAATTTATGAAAAATAGCAAGAACAACAATATAAATGAAATATTAACGGTAGGCGGCCAGCAGTCTGAGAGAGTAAAAAAATATACTTACTTGGGAACGATAATCACAGAAAATAACGATTAGACTGCAGAAATAAGAGAGAGAATTGAAAAAGCACGTGCCAACTTCGTGAAAATCAAAAAGATTTTATGCAGCAAAGATCTGATATTGGCCCTCAAAATAAGGCTAATTAAATGTTATGTACACAGTGTGCTTTACTATGGAACTGAATCATGGACATTAAATCGAAATGCAAAAAATCGACGGTTCTCTTAGCAAGACAGAGACGAACTAGTTTTGGTGTTAGTGAAATAGTTTTCAGTATTTTTTTCTGTTAAGTCATTTTTAATATCTTTATTATAACCTTTTTTGTCTTATTCTGAGGTATCTCATGAAACTGATTACGCAAAAAGATCTCATGGGAATATTTTTCCCAAGAAACGCGAGGTTTTCGCCTTGCTTAAACATATTTTGCGGAATTTAAAATCAAAATCCTATTATTACATCTACAGATGCATATAAAATATGATACATCCATGGCCGTCGTCCACATGTTTACAAAAAACATATTGTTTCCATAATCTATAAGCGCTAAAACAAATTTAGCAATTTCCCTATTCTACTTTGCAAAATTCATATAGTATCACAACACTTGATTATACATTTGAGGCATTCGCACTGTCCGTCAACGTGTTAAAAGGTTTATGTGTATAAACAAAATTTGTGCAATGTAATACACTTTTTACATGATTTGTCGACAGTGAATGGAAGAGGTCGTAAAATTTTATTACCATCTTTCAGTGTCAGTGTGAGATAAGATGAATTCCTTACTAACTGGAATATTTAGTTACGGAGAAACATAATATGTAATTAGTCTATGTTGTGAGGCCGCTCCCGTCTGAAAAAAAATTCTGATTTGGTTTCTTTGCGGATTCCTATTCAAAAATGTCCCCTTTAAATAAATCAGAAGAGTGCCAGCGAAATTTTTGGGCAAAAATTGTTAAAAAAAATGTTTCTAAACAAATTCACAAGATTACCATTTTTTGTCCAGGAAAATATTTTTTCTTGTTTTTTTGGTCATTCTAAGCAAGAAAAATATCTTTTCATTTTTTTCAAAAGTTGATAGTTTTCGAGTTAGAGGTGAACTAAAATCTGAAAAATGCGAAGATAGACATTTTCGAGGCGTAAAAACTCATATTTAAATTATTATATTTAAGGTTGGCAAGTCCTTAAAGTGAAGTTTAAACATTCATTTTTGAAATTCTGAGTAGTAATCGGGTCTAACTTCAATTTAGACCGTTGTTTTTTAATTGTTAATTATGCGCGTCCATCCGATTTTAATGCCAATGCAGCAGGCTCTATTTCAACAATCTCCTATTTTGCCCTGGAATTCTTTAGGTTTTTTGGCTTCTTCTAAACAAAAAAGATATCTTCTCATTTTTCTGAGAAGTTAACAGTTTTCGAGTTACAAGGGATTTAAAATCTGAAAATTGCGAGAATACACGTCGCTTGCTGAGAACATTAGTGACGTAACTTCAAAAACGTAGTTTGTAGCGCCTTAACTGTATCATGTATGGATATTGCACGTAGAATATAATATGTTTTAATGTAATACCGCCACATGTTGCGAGCGCTAGGGGTATTTTACAGAAACGTTTGCACAATATTCCGAAGTATGGGAGAGTTGTAGAAGGAAGTAATAGGACAAACAATTTATGTTTTTATTTAACTATAAACAAATTAAGGAGAAGAGCATGCAAAATATTTTTATGAATACCCTTAATATTGGAGATCGATTTATTCGAACAAGTTGGGCTAAGTCAAAAGAGTATAACATCGTTCAGAAAGATAATAGAGGAAATCATCAAAACGCACAACTATAAACGAGAAACTTAAGGAAACCGTAAGAAAACACATAAATAGCTTTGAGCGCGTAGAGTCTCACTATTTAAGAGCTCAAACTCGTAGAGAATTCCTTGATGGATCATTAACCTTAGCTTAGATGTATAGATACTACAAAGAGTAACGAGAAGAAAAGCAGTTGCCATCTGTCAAAAGATGTACATATGAAACATTTTTTAACACAGAATGTAATATTTCTTTTTTTAAACCGACGAAAGATCACTGCGCAACTTATGAGGTGTATAAACAATGCAATCAAGAAGAAAAATAAACAGGCCAAGAACAATACACACATCACATTCGTAGTAAAGAAAGAAGCCGAGAAGAAAAAGCAAAAGATATTACAAATCCTACATAAAAAATAATAAACTCATAGTAGCTTGCTTCGATTTGCAAGCAGTATTACCTACACATTGCGGAGATATTTCTACATTTTTTTAAAAGTCCTGTCTCAATTGCTTTAATTTTACGATTTTCGAAGTAGCATCGCAAACAGTTCCTGCTGTTTTTGGCACGAGGCCATTGCTATGCGAGGAGCAAATTAAATTGCAACATGCCTCTCTAGCTATCTATCTACTTTACCTTCAGGAAAAGATATTATTTTTTATTCCGACAACTGCGTTGGCAAGAATAAGAATAAGGCGGTTTTGGTGGTACTTATGTACTTATATGCAGTTACGCATGCTGAAATAAATAACATTACTCACAAATTTTTAAATGTTGGTCATACCCAAAATGAGGGTGATTCGATGCATGCAGTAATCGAGAAAGCAAAAACACAGTTTAACTCAATTCATGTCAGTGGCCACCTCTAATAAGTGCTGCAAAAAGAAAAACGGTAGGCCCTATAAAGGGAATGAAATGGACGCTGAAGACTTTTTTTGACTTCAAGTACCTTTCAAAAATTTTTGGGCAAAAATTCACCAAAAATTCGGATAACGAGAAAGTAATATGGAATAATATACAAATTCTTAAAGTAGAAAAGTGTTTTCCTACAAATTTTTTTTACAAATTAAACTTTGACTATACAACCTATAAAACTATTGACCTTTCTACTCGTCGTTTTTCTGATAATAATAATATTTTAGAGCAATATAACTCAAAACCAGCCTACGAAAAGCCTCCTACTGTAGGAGAGAAAACAAAAGAGCATTTACTGGAATTATGCAAAAAAAAATCTTATTGCAAATGTACATCAATCATTTTATTTCAATTTGTTGAGTTAATTTCACTTTGTTGTGATTTATAATATACAATAATTATAATTATTAGATAAATTTATCTAGTAAACTACCATTTATAACTGTGTCTGGTTTTTCATTGTTAATCTGTATAATCGTAGCAGTTATGGTTGATGAGTTATTTAAAAATATAATGCAATACCGCCATATCTTACAAATATTTATAATGGTTAAATATTGCTTGTTTTTAAACGCTTTTATTTAGTTCAATAGATTGCGTCAAATCTTTGGATGTTAATTTGACTACCTTTTCTTCCATGCAAATGAATGAAAATTTGCAGACATATGCATTCGCGGTGACAATACACGAATAGTCAACAAAAAATTTTTGTTTGTGTTTATTAATTGTTTAAATAAAAAAAAACGATTTTAATGGAAAAAGGCTTAAATTCTCTTGTTTTTTACAATGTAGAAACTTGAAACTTTTACGGATGGTAGATAATGATATAACCTATACATAATTTCACTTTTTACGTTAATTGTTTACGTTATGCGTCATAAATAAACAATAAAGTTTTAAATTTTGAACACTCATATATTTGTTTATACAGTACGATGCAAGTGAAAGGAATAAATTCGTTATTTCGTAAAAAGGCGACTTGAACCCTGGAATGCTACCTGGGGTACACTTGTACCCCAACCTTGTTTGTAAGTTACACCAATTTGCAGTAGTGGGTGTAGAAAATATGAAAATAAACTTGTGAATAATAATATAATAAAATATTTTTGTATACAAAATAAATTCTTAGCATGTTATCTTAAGATTGTTTTTAAAAGTTTTTAAGTTTTTAAGTTCTTAAAACATACATATATAAATATTTTAGGTCGATTTTATTTGGGGTACCACTGTACCTCGATGTAGCAGATTGAGTTTAGAAAATAAGTGTAGCAATCCAGGGTTAAGGAAAAATCCCGAAAGAGGTCGATTTTATTTTCAAATTACGATATTTTGGCATATATGTCATACTAGTGACGTCATCCTTCTGGGCGCGATGACGTAATCGCCAATTTTTTTAACGCTTTTATTTAGTTCAATAGATTGCGTCAAATCTTTGGATGTTAATTTGACTACCTTTTCTTCCATTCAAATGAATGAAAATTTGCAGACATATGCATTCGCGGGAACAATACACGAATAGACAACAAAAAATTTTTGTTTATGTTTATTAATTGTTTAAATAAAAAAAAACGGTTTTAATGGAAAAACGCCTAAATTCTCGTGTTTTTTTACAATGTAGAAACTTGAAACTTTTACGGATTGTAGCTAATGATATAACCTATACATAATTTCACTTGTTACGTTAATTTTTTACGTTATGCGTCATAAATAAACAATAAAGTTTTAAATTTTGAACACTCATATGTTTGTTTATACAGTATGATGCAAATGAAAGGAATAAATTCGTTATTTCGTAAAAAGGCGACTTTAAGGAAAAATCTCGAAAGAGGTCGATTTTTATTTTGAAATTACGATATTTTGGCATATATGTCATACTAGTGACGTCATTAATCTGGGCGCGATGACGTAATCGATGATTTTTTTAAATGAGAATAGGGGACATGCGATAGCTCATTTGAAAGGCAATTCAATTCTTTATTCAGTACTGTAAAAATTTATATAATTATTTGTACAGGGTGTCCAAAAATAATTTTTTAATTAAATTATTTGACAAAAAGAAGAATGTATGTAATTTATTTAACTCAGAATACATTTTACAGTTGCCCGTAAACATAAAAAATGTGTATTACAGAAATAAACATTGCTTTTCGATTAAATTAAATATTCAAGCCAGCTCCCGCCAGCCACCTGCCTCTTGGAAGTTTTAACATTCAATTTAAGCGAAAGGCAATGATTATTTGTGATATAAACATTTTTGTCTGGTTTATGACAGCAGTAAAATGTATTTTAATTTAAATTTAATAAGTTACACACATTCTTCTTTTTTTTAAACGCTTTTCTTTAGTTCAATAGTTTGCGTCAAATCTTTAGAGGTCAATTTGCCTGCCTTTTCATCAATGCAAATGAATGAAAATTTGCAGACATATGCATTCGCGGGAACAATACACGAATAGTCAATAAAAAAAATTTGTTTATGTTTAATAATTGTTAAAAAAACGATTTTAATGGAAAATGCTTAAATTCTCTTGTTTTTTACAATCTAGAAATTTGAAATTTTTACGGATTGTAGCTAATGATATGAACTATACATAATTTCACTTTTTACGTTAATTGTTTACGTTATGCTTCACAAATAAACAATGAAGTTTCAAATTTTTTGCCGATTCCGACTACTTTTTATGTTTGTATATCATATGTTTTATATACATATTTTAATAAACATGACGATCTATTTTAATGTTTGAAAAGTGTAAGACTAAAAAGTAAAAAATAAAAAAATATGAAAAAAAGTTTTTAGGAAACGCTTTTCTTTAGTTCCGGGTGACTAAAATTATAAATATTAAAAAATCAACTAAAAAGCAAAAAATAAAAAAAATTGAAAAAATCCAACACATTCGTTAAAGAAAAGCGTGGGGCGAAAACCGTTTATTCGATGAAGACGCCACACGCTTTTCTTTGACGAATGTGTTGGATTTTTTCAATTTTTTTTATTTTTTGCTTTTTAGTTGATATTTTAATATTTATAATTTTAGTCACCCGGAACTAAAGAAAAGCGTTTCCTAAAAACTTTTTTTTCATATTTTTTTATTCAAAAAAGATATCCATTCGTATGCTATTGAATTACTAATATTCTAATATTCAATTACTTGTCTTAAAATATCTATTTTGTAGAAGAAGAAAACCGCAGTTGTATCGGTATTGAATGGGATGTGCGATATATTAATATAAATGTGAGCTTTTAAGTTTCGAAAATGCGTATTATCGCATTTTTCAGATTTTAAATCGCCCCTAACTCAAAAACTATCAACTTTTGAGAAAAATGGCAAGAACCTTTCTTGTTTAGAATGACCCAAAAAACCTAAAAAAATATTTGCCGGAGCAAAAAATGGTGATCGTTTGAATTTCTTTAAAAAATTGTTTAAACAATTTCTAGCCAAAAATTTTCAGATTTCCTTAAAGGGGACATTTTTGGATAGGAATCCGCAAAGAAACCGAAACATAATTTTCTTTCAGACGGGAGCGGCCTCACAACATGCACTAAATGTTTCTTGCTATTAACATTGTTATTAGGCGTTGGTAAAATTACTGTTTAAACAATTTGGCATCATAGCCAATTGAGCCGATGGGTGTAACGATAAAAAAGTGTTCAGGTTTCTACATATTACTGAGTCATCATGTAGAAATCTACAATTAAGTTGAAAATGTTACCACAATGGCATGCTACAGTAGAGCCATCTCTAGGATCAGAAACAAATTAATTAAGGGTTCATATCAACCTTAAGTATATGATCAAAGTTTAGCTCATATAGTAGCTGAAGTAGCTACAAACGTCAATAAGATAAAATAACAAATTCCCCAGGACGAAGAAGAATATCCTGGTGCCATCTCCGCCACGGAGGTTGGCAATCATCATAGCTATTTTAATTTTGAGGCCTAGCTCTAAATAGTTGTTTTGAGCTGCATCCAAATCATTCTCTCAGGTTCTTCAGCCATGAAATTCGTCTTTTTCCGATGCTTCTTATGCCATCTATCTTTCCTTGCATTATGAGTCGCAGGATGTCATACTTCTCGCCCCGCATCACATGTCCGAGATACTGTAGTTTTCCTTCTTTAATTGTAAGTTTAACTTCCTTCTCTTTACCTATTCTTCTCAGTACTTCATTGTTCGTAACTCTATCTACCCAGGGAAGCCTCATAATTCTTCTATAGATCCACATTTAAAAGGCGTTAAGTCGTATGGTACCTATAGGAAGACCTTAACACAACTATTCCGTATAGCAACCAATAAAATCATCATTGCCAGAATGATCGCCACGTTCGGAACGGACAGGTACCCTAAGAAGAAGACGAAGAAGACAATACCTAATACCTCTATCCTCCAGAAACACAAAATCATTAAGATCTATATTGTCTATAGATTCATGATTCATACAATATTGTCCTTTTCATGAGCATTTTTCAGTGCGTAACTAAGGATAGGAAAAAGGGTAAGTCCGTGATAATACCGATAATACTGGATAATACACATTTATGACATTTATTCTAACATGACATTTTAGTTAAATCTGACAGTTGTCACATTTTATTTTCAATTTGGAATAAAAACAAATCAAATGTGTTCTTGCATTTATAAAATGGTTCTTTGATTTGTATAGTCTTCTAAATTATACAGATTATATTTGTAATATTATTATCTAATTAAAAAAAATTATTTTTTTATTATAGCGCCATCTATCGGCAACTAGAATAACTAACTTACTGTCTGTAATCTCGGACGTGCCTTTTTTTTCTGTCACATACAATTTAATGCGTTAGAAAGAAATCGAAAAACTGTGACGCACTGAAAGATGATCATGAGAAAAAGAATAACATACAATCAACAATCACGAGCTGAAAAACAAATAAGAGAGATCCATACATTAAACAATATCCAGGCTAACTGAAAAATAGATCAAAATACACATTTATTAATAATGAACAAATATTTTTCTTCCTTCCTTTTCACTTTGTTTTAAAAATCATTTCACTTTTTAAACATTTTTCACATTAGAGAACGCGACACCTTGTAGATTCCATAGAGGTATATATTGACATAGAGAGAGTGTCATTCGGAGCGAAGTGACGACACCATCTTTTTTTCTTTGGATTAGTGCTACTTCACTCTTACACATAGTAAAGCTGCGACAGTATGATAAACGTCATTTTTAAGTTAGGAGAAGTACGAAGTTAGCTGATGTCTTTCCTGTTATTTTTATTTAGTCACTGTTTACATTGGACATTGACATTTATTTGTAGATGTTAGACGAATATTCTGTTTGGTTTTGTTTTTTATTGTTAATTGTGCAGCGAAATTGTGATAGTAAATTAAATATAAAGTTGTTTATAGCCTATATATAAAAACTTTATATAAAGTTGTTTATAGTAATTATCAGTTTGTGTCAATTTGTTTGTGTGCAAAAAAGAAAAAACACCTTTCCTTGTGTTTGACCGACTTGTAGCAAGGGCTTTCTTGAGAAGCCTGTAAATTGCGGGAATAGGACAGACAGGGATAAAATCCTCACTTTTTACTGTTCCCAAGGCTATACATTTCCCCCATGCAATACATTTAAATGAATTTTATCCAAACAAAGGCAGGAACATTGGATAAAAGCAATAAAGAGAACAGACCACAAATTAAAATATGAGAGTATGTAGTAAACATTTTATAAGTGGTAAGTTTAAAGTAATTCAACTAAGTAATAAGTTTTTAAAATGTCTACAATAAAAATATATATGTACTTACCAATTCGGTTCTAGTTTAGAACAAGGGTTATGTAAAGAAAATCATGCTTGACCATGTAAGATATAGTGTATTACAATATGGTTAAATGCAAAGCTTAATAATGCCTTAATGCATATAGCCTGCCTAAACTGTCCTTAAATCTTCTTCTTCTAATGACACTACAACCATTTGTAAATCTTTGCCTGCTTAACAGCATTCTTCTATTCTGCCCTGTTGCTACTTTCCTGCACCACTGCCTGATATTTATGGTTTTAAGATCCTTCTCTACATCGTCTATCCATCTGTTACAGGGCCTTCCTCTTGTTATATTTCCTTGGGGCTTCCATCTCTGACATCACAGCTCGATTATCTGACATTTTTGCTAAGCGACCAAGAAAGTTTAGTCTTTGACACTTTACAAATCTAACAATATCTGTGCTCTGCATTAGTTCATTCAGCTTGTGGTTCATTTTAATTATCCATGAACCATCTTTACAATGTGTTGGTCCAAATATGTTCCTTAGTATTTTACGCTCAAATATTCTCAGTTGATTTTCATTAGTGGTTGAGATGGTCCACATTTCACATCCATATGTGACCACTGGTGTAATTACTGTTTTGTAGATTCTAAGCTTATACTCACGATTCAGTAACAGTAACTTACTTTTCATTACGTCTTTGTATGCATAAAAACACTTCTTATTACCGATAAGACCCATTGTTATATTCCATTTAGGTATTTTTTTTTACTTTCATTAATATATAGACCAAACATAGCAACTTCCTGTTTCAGCTCTATAGCTTTTTCGCTTAATACATTTTTGTTGTGGCTTATTATGGCAATTGTCCTTAAATAATGTTAAAATACTCTTGTGATATTTTGTCATATTTGTATGATTTTTTTATGGTATACAATTTAGAGTTTTTATTTATGTATTTGTTGTTTTTAGGAATAAACACCAGCTATTTTAAATGTAGGAAAAGGAGAAACTGCTGGAATCTAATTTTACACAAATGTTTTTGACTATTGAAGATTTGGATAAACAACAGAAGTTACTTTGGGCTATAGCTATGTGCAGATTTATTTCCTTGTGGATTACTATGTTTATTCTTTTTAACTATACTTCCTATATTGTTTGTGAGATTAATATTATTATTTAATTGATTATATTAATATTTTGTAATAATAATCAATGCTTTGGTTTAACAAATAGACAACTTAGAATAGAAAAATGCTTTATTGTCATGGAAAATTGTAGAATTTATACACAAAACTTACAGAGTCATAAAAAACAATAATAAACTAAAACAATAACAAAAAAAATGTTAGGATATAAAGAGACTAACGCTCATAATTGTATTGAAGGTTTTTATATCCTCTTTAAATCCTAACATTTACACAATGTGCTCATACCAGCAACAAGTTTTTATACTTGTGTAATATGAGTCCTATTTGATAGTACCAGTAGTAATGCAATAGGTCTATAATTGCAGGCATTAGATTTTTCACCACCCTTATGAAGAGGAATAATGATGGCTGTCTTTAGGCAGCTCTAGAAATTTACCTTTCTTAAGGGGCTATCCTAGTGTAAAAGTATGAAATTCATATACTTTTTTGGGAATTTCTAAAATAAAAAGTACTGTACCAATTATTTTGAAAATTTTTTGCTCAATTAGAAATCCAATGAAATCAATTAATTTGTGGTCATCTGATTGAATACAACCAATAAAACCAACATTATACTGAAAACAGATCCCATGGGCTGTTTTCAGTCAATCATGTAGCTATGGATACCTACATTTCGTTTCATTTCAATTTTGACATTTCAAATATTCAATATTTCAAAATGTCACGATTTGGTTGTAATACTGATGAGAATATTAATGAAATTATTATTAATTTTATATCAGCAAAAAATTTTCTATCCGAATAACCCTCGAACATTGATAAATGCTCAAAAATTTTTTAACAACTTTCTCAAGCTTGTTGCTTACAGGCAACAGACCTCCGCCTACGGCGTCGGTCTGTTTCCAAGGAACAAGCTTTCGAAATCTGTTATAAAAATTTTTCGAACAATTATCAATGTCCTCTGGTTATTACTACTGAACATTTGTTATAAAAAGTACATGTGAAACAATTTTCATAAAAAAATATTGAAAATTAAACGATTTATTCGCCATCTACTAGCACCGTGAAAATAAAAACATAGCTCCACTGCTGCAGTGATTGGGACTAAAAGAGATCCTGAAACATAAAATATCAAAAGTTATTATTGAAATATAGGTTATTTTCTATACCATCAAATAGGGATTTTTTTAATCGGATAAAAAATGTCAATTTGGCGGTTTTTGAAACTGAAAATGTTCTAGCTAATTTAAAAAAATTTCAACACTTCGTCATTTTTCCAAAAATCCTAATTGATGGTATAGGAAATAACTAATATTTCAATAATCAATATGTATTTGCAATTTTATAATTCAGGATCTCTATTAGTCCCAATCGCTGCAGCAGTGGAGCCATGTTTTTTATTTTCACTGTGCCAGTAGATAGGGCATAAATCGTTAAATTTTCATTATTTTTTTTTATGAAAATTGTTTTACTTGTACTTCTTTTTATAATAAATAGTCATGCAAATTTTCAAAACAATTGGTACAGTACTTTTTATTTTAGATATTCCCAAAAAAAGTATGTGAATTTCGTTCTTTTACACTAGGATAGCCCCTTAAAAGAGTCATTAGTGGGATGCAGACTCCCAACACATTTTCTGGGAGATTTGAGACAATTTTTATGGATAGTCCATCAGTACTACAGGAAGATTTGCTTTTGATACTATTGATTGTTTGGATCAGTTCAGATTAATCAACTAGTCTTATAAATAATGAATTTGAGACCTTTCTTGAATTAGGGAGATAGGAAATCGGATCTTAACAAAATTGATCTCTTGTGACAAAATAGTTGATGTTATAATTTTACTCACATTAATAAAGTATTCATGGTCTGGAAGGGAAAATGTTTGAGCTTTGTGAGTTTGATTTCGAAGATTGTTTATTATGGACCAAATTTCTTTTGCAACACTTTTAAAGCTTCTCAGATGATTTTGATAGTTTAATTTTTTAGCTGATTTTTTAAGTTTTAAATAGGTTGCCCTGTACTTAGTGATATATTCAGTAACAGAGACGTTGGTAGTAAATTTCTTGATGTACAGGGTTATTCAATATATTTTGCCCCCCTCATATATATTTTTGACATACAGTAGAACCCTGCAAATCCAAACTAACGGAAAGTGAATTTTTTTTTAAAAATTCAAGACAAAAACTTAAATACATGTTTATTATACAAAGTATAACCAGAAAATTGAACAATATTGGATTCGTAGGACTTTGACATTTAAAATTTCTTAAAAATAAATACGTAGGTACTTTATATGTAGTGCTTATAAAGGTTAAACATAAATTTACTTCGGTTTTCTCATAGCCAGGTTACACGTTTTGCAGGAGAGCTTTGAATTACTGGTTAGGCTGACTTTCGAATAATCCGAACTTTTCAGAATCCGAACAGGCTGTCCCCCCAATTAGTTCGGATTTTCGGGGTTCTACTGTATACAACATACTAGTGACGTCATCCATCTGGGCGTGATGACGTAATCAAATATTTTTTTAAATGAGAATAGCCAATTCATGAATCTGACAAACCATGTACAGCTTTTGAGGAAAGTGGATGCCTTTACCAATTTTGTCGTATTCCTCTTGGGGTGACCAATGGAGTATCATATTTTTAGAGAGCCATTGATTCTATCAATAAAAAAGAAAATCTACAAGGGGTTTACGCTTATTTAGATGACGTAACAGTTAGTGGTGAGGATCAAGATAGCTATGATTTGAAGTTTTTAAATGCCGTTAAAAAATATGGGTTAACTGTAAATCAAAATAAATGTCACTACAATCAAAAGCTATAAATATTTTGGGATATACAATATTGCACTTCTATGGACAGTAATTAATGAAAAATAAATTCTCATTGTTGAAACAGATACATGAATGAATTTGCTATTGCTATCATGCTGAGTCAATCTGGAAGACCCGTTACTTTTTTCTCACGTATCCTCACAGATTCTGAACAAAAAAAAATTGATGAATTTTCAAGATTTCCATGCTAAGATACGTCCAGTCAGACAGGGGGACTAGCTTGACTTACCAAGAATTTATTAATTACCTACACTCTAAAGGAATATCTTCAAGTAGAACAACACCATATTAAAGGAAATGGTTAAGTTAAAAGATACAATGGAGTTATATGGAAAGCAGTGAATCTAGCATTGAAAACCAGAAATTTAGACATCACTAAATGGAAAAATGTTCTATATACCAGATGCTCTGCACTCTATATGAAGTTTACTGTCTACAGCAACCAATTGTACACATCATGAACATGTGTTTACTTATCAATGAAGATCAACTAGCAGAAATTCTATTTCTTCATGAAAGATTCAGACAAAGTATTACTAAGAAAATTTGTATGAATGAGTAAGTTTGATCCTTTAGTTGAAAAGGATTATCTTTTAGAAGCCAATGTAGATTATGCCTTAATGCAGTATCCAAACAGAAAGAAAAGTACAGTTGCAACGAAGTACTCAGCTCCTAAAAGTGACCTAAAATTATTGAATCACAATAGTGATTAAGATGAAAATGAAAGTCCAAATAATACACTAAAGAATTCCACTACCAAATCAATATCAGATGAGACAGAAAATTTACCTGTTTAAGAACCGAATCAAGTCCCTGATGATAATCATGAACCAATATTAGAAAATTCAGATTTTCAATCTAGCCATAAATAAGCTAGAACTAAAAATAAACTAAGATATTTCCAACATTTTGTTCAAAAATAGAAATAGGGCCGGATTAAATTATTTGGGTTATGTTGTCTTGTCACTTGTCATAATAATTAAAGAAAAAAGAAGAATAAAGTAATTCTCCTTATTTCACTTGCCGTCCCGTACCCCCACTTAGTTTCATGTTATGTTTCTCGATACATTGTGCTAGAAAGAGATACCGCAAACCAGTCGAAGAGATCTTGTCGTCAGTGGTGGCGGAGTGAGGGCTCACTCTATGTTAATATATACCTCTATGGTAGATTCTTCCTTCACTCAAATTCCGAAGTAAAATTCAACTCTGCCCTCTCGTGTCGACTAGTTGCACTTTTAGCCATTGCTCCAATCTTTCTCCAAGGAAAAGGGATGGGGCCACAAACCATACATACTCATAGACGTTTCACGACCATGTTAATCTTTCGGATCGAATTAACGCCATCTCTTGATTGGAATGGGAACTAAATTGACAAATTTTAGTTACGTGAGAATTTCAAATTATAAATTTTGCGGGATTTTTGATGAAATTTCGCAGGAAATTAAAACAACAGAAAGACAATTCAATGTTTTATTCCATATTTTACTGAAAACTTCAAATATTCCAATTTGTTTTCAAAATGCTAAACACTACTGCTATGTGTCACGTGAAAGCACTGATGTGTATCGAGTTGAATGAAAATTTTTGAAAGAATCTTGTAGGATGATTGTTTAGATAAATATTACCTTATAATCTTTTACAAACTTCCAAAAATATATAGGTCCGAAATGTTGATGACACACTTGTCTATTGGAATAAACTGTTTCAGGATCTATTATATTGTTTTTTTTAATGTGGAGAAACACAACACTGGATGATCAATGTAAACTAAAAATTCTACTCATAAAAACGGAGAGGAGGTTAATACACTTGATTAAAATTGTGATTAAATCTAATTGAAAACGTAACACCACTATAATAAAATAATTAAGCCACAAACTGTAAAATAAAAAGTAAATTAACAAATTAATTTAATTGTAAACTGTCAGTTGTTAAATATGACAAGAGAATTGACTGACAGCGACATCTCTGGATTGGAATGGTAACTAATTTGCTGTCTTGACCTTGACAATTTACGTGAAACGTCTATGAGTATGTATGGTTTGTGGATGGGGCAGTGATGGGGCACGCCAGGTTTTCTCAACACGACTCAATCTTATCGGCAGAGTCTACGTCTACGAGAAGTGTACGGTAAATTGAAGCTGTAATTACAAAAATGAAACATGTATGTCTTTGTACTCACTTTATAACGCTTAAAAAATTACGGGATCTGGATTTCAATACATTTTTTTTTATAATTTCTCGTTTCAAAGTTCCGCGTGAAGTTAGTCGTATTGATGACAGTTGAGAAAATGTGGGCCACCCAAAAAAAGAAGTTGAAGAGATAGCTAACTTCGTGGCATGTCAATGTCAATAAACATGTGGTTATGTTTACAGGCTAACAGATTTGATGTTTTAAAAATTTTCAAAAATATATGAACAATTAGGACACTATGAAGGTGAAAGTTATTAGTAGAAACCCGGACGAATATTTACGAGAAACAAAGCTGGAAATACATAAAGGTAACGTATATTAAAGTCACAATATTCTATAATAATTATTATGATAACCTGTTCACTTTTTAGTCCAAAGAAATTATGATCCTGCATTACATCCCTTCGAAGCTGCTAGAGAATACACCAGAGCTGTAAATGCTGTAAAATTGGATAAAATGTTCGCCAAGCCGTTTTTAGGAAACTTGGATGGACATAGAGATGGTGTTTCCAGCATTGCAAAGCACCCTGCGAAACTATCCGTTTTGATCAGTGGGGCCTTTGACGGAGAAGTTAGGGTATGGGATCTGCCACGAAAGCTTTGTTTAAGAGAATTTGTAGCTCATGATGGCATTGTTAGAGGTATAGTGTATACACCTAAAGGCGAACACTTCATTACTGTTGGTGAGTACTGCTGTTTCACAATCTTTATATCCAAGTAGTAATTGTAACACTATAATAATATAGTTACACAAAAATGACTTCAATTCTGTACTAATATGTTGTATTCTATCTGAATCTTGTTCCTTTCTAAACTACATTCATTTTGCATTCTGCCAACTCCAAACAATCGCATGTGAAAGCCAAACAGGGTAGTACTTTTTGACACATCAACAAATTAATGTATTGGTTTCTCGTACCCTTACCCCTATGATTAACACACGCTATTTTTACATTTGATGAATAAATACTTTGTTTTTGGATACTAAAAGTTCACTTCACACTATAAAACTTATAAAAAATAACATGATCAGTAAATATGTAACTATGACGTATTAGGTATAACACAAAATAATATCAATACGCTACAATTTGAATTTAATCAAACTGACACGTTAGGACCTGTAAAATGGTAATCAATCTCATTTAAGGCGATAAATCATATTTAATAGTCTTTTGATGAATGAGAAGGCGAATGGCGAATACCAACATGTGAGTTTGTTTATGGTTGGGAATTTGCTAACTGAAGGAACTGTAATACTTTCTCTTTACATATACAAATACTTCATGCTAAAAATGCATAATCTTAAACCGTAAACTGAAAGTCTTGTCTCTGAGACGACCTTCAATATTCATTTCTTATTATCTATGATTCTCTGTAACCAACAAGTTAGCAACACCTCCTAATCCTCAACCAACTGGTCAGTTACCCTTCCAATGAATTTCGAATCAGTAGAAGAACTTGTGCCTGAAATAAACAGTAAAATAAAGTAATCATAGTCTGTGAAAAGACACCTGTCTGTTCGTGTTACTAAGTTGTTATTGTGAAAGATTTTGAAGAAACTGTTATGAAGTTGTATGAGATTGTTAGTGATGCTAGTAACATAGATGCTGTTTCATTAAATGAGCATATTTGTTCCAATCACAAGAGTGAGTCAGAGTTATCAGATGAAAATATGCATGCTAACGAAGATAGTTCAAATGTTGACCACTAATATTCATAACATAAAAACATATATATTTTCGGTAAAAATATACTCTTGGATGGTATCAAACTGAAGAACATAACAATAACAACAATTCCTGTACTAAATATGAACATAATGAGACTCAGCAATTGCTTCTCACCATAATCTTGATTGTTTTCAATAATTTGTATGTATTAGCATTTTTTGAGTCAACAGTTTTACTGAATTCGCTCTACTGAGATTCACTTTGAGACATTCGGAATAGGAAACATACAACACAAGAATTCCTACCTCACACTATTAACTGCTAAAATCAACTTAATCTTTCATTAAAAAAAGAAGAATTATTAGAAATAGTGGGAGTGTCTACTAATCTCATAAAATTTTGTGGAGTTTATTTCTACAAAATATTTTTATTTTGTACAATAAATAATTTTCTCATTTGTTATCAATACATTATAATGGTGTAAATAAATAATTATTGATTGGCATAAGGTTTATGCTATTTTTATGTCTATTTACTATTAATAATATTGGCTATGAGCAGGTGCGTTGGTTGTGTAATAATTTCCAGTCACTTCTGACAACTGAACTTCCCAAAAAAAGAAATTACTAACGTCAGTGTCAAAGTGAATCCCGATAGAGCGAATTCAATATACTTGCCATTTACTGTGTTTTTTGATCAATTAAAGACATTTTAATAATGAATCTGTTATTTACCAGATTTAGAAGGTTGAATAAGATTCCCTCTCCTATGGCGTTATCCATTCTTATAAGGTGACCTGCCCAGCGCGATATTTGTATTTTTGCATAATTTGCCATAGAGGGTTCTCTGTAATATTGGTATAGTTCGTAGTTGAACTTTATTTTCCATATACCATTGTCGCAATTGGGTCCCAGTTGAATCCCCAGGTTGAATAAGATTATTTTTTGTTAAATATTAATATCTTACATTAAAATGACAAAAATATATATTGTATAGGGATTATATATTATATAATTGTCTGCAAGATAAGCTCTTCCCGTTTGTGTTAAAAAATGTAGCCTTTCTGGTTAACAAATTCAGAGACACATCTTCATCTTTATACAGTAATGTCCAAGTGTCTGCATATGTGGTCGTGTCTGTGAATGTGTTCAGGGTTAATATTTAATGATTCTTTTTTAATAGGCGATGACAAATCAATCAAAACATGGAAATCTCTTACACCCCAATTTGGAGAAGAAGAGGAACCTGTGAATACGATCCTAAGCAAAACAATGATATCAGGTAAGGAAATTATTTATTTGTTTTATGTTATTTCGAATTCAATTAGAATTTCAAGGAAATAAGCCTAAAAGAGACCCGCATTGTCTGTGATTAGTTCGACCATGTTGAGGAGGAACTAAAAATTCAAGCTTTCAAAAATGTTAATAAACTTCAAAATAAGGTTTTGAAATTGCTTTCATTGAAACTAATGTTTGGCATATTGATTTCCACTCTGGAAATCATTGTCAAAAAATATTATTTTAAAAAAATTCTGGGAAGATGTATAACCTAGTTTTTTAAGTTATGTATGTCTTTTCAAAAATTGACATATTTGTCCTGGACCTTGTAGACCACGCAGCATGTGTGTTGTTGAAAAAAAAAGAATGTGTGTGTGTGTACTTTGTACGCACGTAAGAAGTTATACTTCTATTACATGATTTCAACGAAATAAATATACTTTCGAACAGTTTATTTATATTTTCTTTAAAGATTCAACTAATTTTTATTTACTACTTTCCAAAAATTTTTATTAAAATAATACCAAAAATTAAAAAAAAAATAGAAAACACCCGGATTTGAACCGGGGACCTCTTGATCTCCAGTCAAACGCTCTACCACTGAGCTATACTCATTTTATTTGTGCGGGTGCGGACTACAAAATTTCTCAGACAATGTGTCAAATAGACCAAGTGAAGTATAAAAATACTGTAAATATTACTTTTATTATCTTATTCCTGAGGTAGACAAATCCAAAGATACAAAAATTATAATAAATATATTTACTAAAAGCACCAATATATTCTGTCCACATCTTTTTTGGACTATAATACATACATAACTAACATTTAACAAAGAACTCCATACTGTCTGTGTGCGCATGCGCGCAGAATAATAAAAATTCACTCTCAATCGCGCCTTCTTCTTCTTGTAGTGCCTATCCGTTTCGGATGTTGGCGACCATCATGGCAATCTGCACTTTGCACACTGCTGCTCTGAAAAGATTTGTAGTGGTTGTGTTGAACCACGTTCGTAGATTTTTCAGCCAGGAAATCCTTCGCCTTCCTGGTCCTCGCTTTCCATCTACTTTTCTCTGCAAGACCAGTTGCAGCAGTCCATATCTCTCACTGTTCCCCATGATGTGACCGAGGTATTCGATTTTGGCTGTTTTTATTTTGATTAACAGCTCTTTTTCTTTTTTCATTCTCAGCAAAACACCCTCATTAGTAATGTGGTCGGTATAAGATATCTTCAGGATTCGACGATAAAGCCACATCTCAAAAGCCTCAATTTTCTTGCAGGTGGCGTCTGTGAGAGTCCACGACTCAACTCCGTACAACAGTATAGGAAATATATAACATCGTAGTAATCTGACTTTTATGGGTATCGACAAATCATGACATTTGAACAACTTTGCCATTTTTTGAAATGCAGATCTTGCTTTGTCTATCCTACATTTGATTTCTATAGAATGGTCCCAATTTTCATTGACGTTCGTACCAAGGTAGGTGTATGTTTTTACTCTTTCTATTTGTTGACCATTCACACTGATTCGTCCAAAATCGCACCAAACAACTATAACTTCCAAATTTTGAGGGTGGTGTTATTATCATAGGGATATCAAATTCTAACTGTTTTTGTGTCTTAGTTTGTTTGTGTAATCTGTATCATAGATGTGGTGGTGTGACTTAAGTTTTGTAACAGATTTGTGTATTGTGTGTTGCTTATATATTGTGTATGAGATTGTAGATGACTTGCTCTAAGACTTTTTTACTCTGCTATTGTTGGTTTATTCTTGTTGTTGATTTCTTCTTAAAGTATTGGCAAACAAATTCTGCTATATTATGCTGATGAATTGGCTATACGTTTTTGTTTGTTAAGTAGTCTTACTAGTCTTACTACTTAATTATTTATTACAAACGCCACGAATTGCGAACCTCTCTTTTAACTAACATAAATATAATGACAGTAAAGGTAGGTCTATTTTTAAAAGTGCAATATGCTGTGATGACCAAAATGACTATCTACAGAACCTTCATTAGACCCGTGGTGACCTATGGTTGTAAAACCTGGGTGATGACGAAAAGGGATGAAGCTCAACTCAGGAAATTCGAGAGAAAGATACTGAGAAAAGTATATGGCCCGGTGCGAGAGAATCAGGAGAAACGACGAGATTAATGAACTGAATGATGGGTATGATATTGTAAGATTTGTGTAAAGTCAAAGACTTTCATGGCTGTGACATGTTCAGCGACAAGAAGATATGAAAACGACAAAGAAAATATTACAGTGCAAGCCGCTAGGAAGGCGAAAGAAAGGAAGGCCCAGGACGAGATGGTTGGATGACGTGGAAAACGATCTGAACACCATGAATATAAGACAATGGAGGAGAAGGGCACAAGAGAGATCTGAATGGAAAGACATAGCCAGAGAGGCAAAGACCCATCCAGGGTTATGATGCCAAAAGAAGAAGAATATGCTGTGATATTTGGTGGTAAGTGTAACAGATACTGTCAAATACTATACCGTCAAAACCCTATTGGGACCGTGCAAGTTGCGCAAAGCGACACCTATTTCTACGCTCTGCACTTTTATTCGCACTTTTAATTGTATTGACCAATTACGTTAGTCCTGGTTGCTGGATAATTGTCAAGGCCATAGCCCAAAAAAATAATAAGAAGAAAAAATAAGATTCAGGTTATGTGATGAAAACCTAAACAATTGTATGTAGTAAATAAAATTAGTTATTAAAATGCAGTACTGCAAGCAAAATACAATTAATTAAATTTACCTTTACATAATAATTGCATATCATACCAATATTGTGGAGCAACATATAATTTTTCTCCTTTAATGACAGTAGATATGAAATATACGTCAATTTGACAATTTCAATTGACAATATGAATTATTTAAGAAAGTTGCAATATTTCTCCGCTATTCGCGCACGATCGTTTCACGTATCCCTTCCAAGTACTTGCACACCGCGAATAGTATTTGACATTTGCTGCCAAATATTTTAATTGAAAAGTGTAGATACCACTAATAAATTTGCAGCTTTATTTAAAATAAAATGCTTATACAACTCTAAAGGCGTTGTAAATAGATCTTAAATAAAAGACTAAGTTTTCAATCTAATGGCATGTAAAACAACATAATGTTACTCTACCTCCCACCAGACTGAAAACAATGGGAACCTTCTCTGGTTACACCTCCGAGGCTTCTACAATTTGCAAGCCATAACGGATGCTGAGACTAAGGAAGATGAGGGAATTTTACAATTTATAATTCACGTCCCATCTGCTCAGCGCGGTAAAGTTCCAACGAGAATGGTTCCCTTCGTACTCCAATCAGAGTAAACATGTAAATCAAAAATGAATAACCATTTTCAATTTCGTTGCAAAACGAAAATACACCTGCGTCGTATTCTAGTCCAATCAGAGAGTGCAGCAAGCACCTCTACCGGTGTCGAAACTTATTAGTCTCTCATACGTTATGGCTTGCAAATTGTAGAAGCCTCGGAGGTGTAACCAGAGAAGGTTCCCATTGTTTTCAGTCTGGTGGAAAGTAGAGTAACATTATGTTGTTTTACATGCCATTAGATTGAAAACTTAGTCTTTTGCTAGCAGTTGCCCCTACGGCATCTATGCGATTTCGTTCGTTGCAATTCGTGACTGCACGCCGGGGTTTGTTTTGGTTGGATCAGAGAGAGCAGCATATGTGCCTCCTGATGAGAGACCAATAAGTTTCGAAACCGGTAGAGGGGCTTGCTGCACTCTCTGATTGGACTAGAATACGATGCGGGTGTATTTTCATTTTGCAACGAAATTGAAAATGGTTATTCATTTTTAGATCTTAAATATGTACTGTGTTGTATATAGAAATAGAAACATCTCATTTTCAATAAAAAAAAGCAGTTACCACATTTGGGCCTATCACCCCAGTGTAGGGCAACATGGTTATCAGATCTAGGTTTCCTCTTTCGAATGGGATTATTGTAAATATTAATATTTGGTGTTTAATATGACACAAAAATATACTAAATTAGAATGTTTGTAGGTATTACTCACCATCAGAAAAAACCAATCTTTGCCACATGTGGAGAAATCTGTCAGCTTTGGGAAGAATCTAGGAATGAACCTACAAGGACAATTGAATGGGGAGTGGACAGTTTACACGATATCGCCTTCAATCCAGTAGAAACAAACATTCTTTCAACATGTGCCAGTGACAGAAGTGTCATTTTATATGATATGAGAGAAAAATTTCCACTGAGAAAGGTTATTATGAAACTTAGAACTAATAAGGTCGCTTGGAATCCAATGGAACCTTTTATTTTTACATGTGCAAATGAAGACTATAAGTAAGTGTAGTAATATAGATATATTGAATGTTTTGGTTTAGCTTTTCCTCTTCCTGTAGGTTTTCTAAATTAAATAAAATCAGAATGAATGAAAAAATTGTTTTTTATTTGGATTTTTCTTTGAATATGTGAACAAGTATCTATTTAGACTATGGCTTCTATTTTCTTCACTATGTTTTTCCACTCATTTCTGTTTTTCGTCTTTTCCTCCCAATCTTGTATTCCTAGTCTTCTAACATCAGTTTTAACCTTTTATAACCACTTTTTTGGTCTTGCTCTTCTGTGTTTTCCTCTTACTGCTCCTGTTGCTGCATGTCTGTTTGTGATCATTATATAAACATGTCCCATCCAATGTGCTCTTTTGTTTTTACTTTTTGTATTATTAGTGTTATGCCTTGTTGATTGTAGAGCTTCATTACTTCCTGATTTGTTCTTCTTTTCCATGCGCCATAATTGTCCTTTGCTCCTCTATATATTTTGCATAATATCTTTCTTTGCCATCTTTCCAATTTCTGTGCATTTTCCTGAGTTAACACCCAAGTTTCGCTGCCATACTTAACTGAAGATTGCACAATCGTCAATCCTGAATCCTGATTTTTGTATTCCTGGATACTAAAGATTTGATCATATTTTTGTTAGTGCTTGTACTGCTTTACTTCCTTTCTTCTTCTTTGCGTGCCGTGCTTGTTTTCCACCATTGGCCATCGTCGTTTTAACAAGCTGATGAAATGTTTCTCTAATGTTACGCAGCCAGGACAGTTGTTTTTTTCCAACCCAGCGTTTTTCTTCGATTTTGTCCTGAATGGCGAACCGGAGTAAGCGATGTTTAGGTCCTCTTATTATATGACTTAAGCATCATAAAGAGGAGAAAAATAGAATACTTCGGCCATATAATTAGAGGACCTAAATACCATCTGCTTCGCCTTATAATACAAGGAAAAGTGGAGGGAAAGAGATGGATTGGTCGAAAGAAACTTTCATGGCTGCGTAATATTAAACAATGGTGTGGCTGCACAGTAGAAGAATTATTTCGCGCAGCAGCCGATAGAGAGAGATTTCAGGAAATTGTAAACATGATGACGGCCAACGTCTGAATACAGACACGGCACCTAAAGAAGAAGAAGATTATATGACTGTAATATTGAACCTTTTTCATTTTTATGACGTTGATCAATTCTAACTCTTTGTGCATGGTCTCCAGCACACATTCGTTGGATATGTGTGCTGTCCACAACAACAACTAGAACGCTTCTAATTTGTTGAGATTCTTCACTTTTGTTGTCCAAAGTTGTCCTTAGACGTGTGGTCAATGACAGACTTCTGTAGTGAACAATACAGAACGCCAGCTAATAAAGCTTTTTCATGCAAGTTCTATTCTTGTCGAAAGGCTATAGCGGGATAAGATGGTAAAATCTGCACTCGGCTGGATTCTTAGTTGGGGTTGGGCAATCGAAAGTACATAATTCAAAAACCCCCTAACCAAATTTTTAGCTCCCTATGTGACCCCAGGTGTCCCCTATCGAAAAAAATGTGTTTTTTCGAAAAACATTTTTTTGGAGCGATCTTTTGCCTTAAAAAATGTGAAAAAAATTGTGAATGTACATTATTATACCCTAAATCCCACTGATTTTTTTTAGATTTTTTGGATCAAAATTGACGCCAGAAAAAATTTTTGAAGTTTTCAAAAAATTTTTAGGTTATGTAGGTAATTTTTGGCTAGCTCCGACAAAATTTTTTTTAGTGTATTTTTTTCCGTTCTTTTGAATGGCAGGGTTAGTTTTGCCATTTTCTCGCCGGAAATTACTCAAAATTCGAAAAAACCCATTTTTTGGTTATTCCCCTCATATTTTTAGTGTTTACTGAGCGATCTTTTCTTTAAAAAATCTGAAAAAAATTATGAACATACATTGATGCCCAAAAATATACTATTTTTTTTTTCAGATTTTTTGGAACAAAATTGAAAAATTTTGAATTTTTCAAAAAAATTTTAGGTTATGTAGGTAATTTTTGGCAAGCGCCGACATAATTTTTTTTAGTGTATTTTTTTCCGTTCTTTTGAATGGCTGGGATAGTTTTGCCATTTTCTCGCCGGAAATTGCTCAAAATTCGAAAAAACCCATTTTTTGGTTCCCCCCTCATATTTTTAGTGTTTACTGACCGATCTTTCCTTTAAAAAATCTGAAAAAAATTATGAACATACATTGATGCCCAAAAATATACTGGTATTTTTTTCAGATTTTTTGGATCAAAATTGAAAAATTTTGAACTTTTCAAAAAATTTTTAGGTTATGTAGGTAATTTTTGGCTAGGTCCGACATAATTTTTTTTAGTGTATATTTTCCCGTTCTTTTGAATGGCTGGGATAGTTTTGCCATTTTCTCGCCGGAAATTGCTCAAAATTCAAAAAAACCCATTTTTTTGGTTCCCCCCCCTCATATTTTTAGTGTTTACTGAGCGATCTTTTCTTTAAAAAATCTGAAAAAATTATGAACATACATTGATGCCCAAAAATATACTATTTTTTTTTTCAGATTTTTTGGATCAAAATTGAAAACTTTTGAATTTTTCAAAAAAATTTTAGGTTATGTAGGTAATTTTTGGCGAGCGCCGACATAATTTTTTTTAGTGTATTTTTTTTCGTTCTTTTGAATGGCTGGGATAGTTTTGCCATTTTCTCGCCGGAAATTGCTCAAAATTCGAAAAAACCCATTTTTTGGTTCCCCCTCATATTTTTAGTGTTTACTGACCGATCTTTCCTTTAAAAAATCTGAAAAAAAATTTGAACATTCATTGATGCCCAAAAATATACTGGTTTTTTTTTCAGATTTTTTGGATCAAAATTGAAAAATTTTGAATTTTTCAAAAATTTTTTAGGTTATGTAGGTAATTTTTGGCTAGGTCCGACATAATTTTTTTTAGTGTATATTTTTCCGTTTTTTTTTTGAATGGCTGGGATAGTTTTGCCATTTTCTCGCCAGCACAGTGCGCAGCACGTGGAAAATCGAGCACGAATTGGCTTATGCTTACCTATAGTATTATTGTATTATTATTCTATCTATGTATATCATGGATTGAAAATATAAATATGTAGATATTCACATACTTATTTAGTAAGCTACATTTATGGAAATAACTTGATTACGGTGCAATTTGCTTATTTAAAATGTAACTTTTAACGAATAATTTTATTTAATTTACACCTTTGAAAAGTAAAATTAATAAATCAAATAAAGTTGAAAATAAACGTTTGCCTATAACTGTATGGCATATTTCATGCTGTGAAAAGGTTTTTAATAATTACTTATTACTTATTAATTACTTATTAATTACTTATAATTACTTATTAATAACATAAATAATGTCTATATATATTTAAATATTTATAATATTGATATATTTTTTAAAATAGGTACTCTAGCGTATCAAAAAATTAACTTTCAATTACCTTAAGTTAATTAATAAATACGCAAAAGGTAATATTAATATGGTAATTTCAATTGAGAAATCGGAAAACACAACTAAGACGAAGAAATATCTATGAATTGATCTATACATAATGTAATTAAGGTAGCCATGTACCTATAGTTAAGGGTTAAGGTTGTCTACTAAAAACATAGGAAAAATATCAACAAAGGGAGTTTGTCGTATTTTATGCATATTCTCTTCTCAAAATGGCTACCTTCTCTTCTCAAAAAACCTGATCACGCTATTCAAAATAACGGAAAATCGTTATAATTTATTGACATGCAATTGAGTTTATGTGTACACATAGGGGGACACAAAGAAATGGCTCTTTTCGAATTGTGAGGAAGTCCCGGAGAGAAAATGGCAAATCTAACCCAGTTATTCAAAAGAACGAAAAAAACATACACAAATTATTTCGAAGTCCGTCAAAAATGGCTTACATAAACGATTTTTTTTGAAAAATTCAAAAAATTTCCCTGAGTAAAATTTTAATCCAAAAAATCTAAAAAAAATCAGTATGTTTTTGGGCATAACAATGTATGCTCATAATTTTTTTCAGATTATTTTAAGAAAATATCGCTCAGTAAACACTAAAAATATGAGGGGGGAAAACCAAAAAATGGGTTTCTTCGAATTTTGAGCAATTTCCAGCGAGAAAATGGCAAAACTATCCAAGCCATTCAAAAGAAGGAAAAAATACACTAAAAAAAATTATATCGGAGCTAGCCAAAAATTACCTACATACCCTAAAATTTTTTTGAAAAATTCAATAATTTTTTCTGGCCTCAATTTTGATCCAAAAAATCTGAAAAAAAGTATGTTTTTGGGCATCAATGTATGTTCATAATTTTTTTCAGATTTTTTAAAGAACAGATCGCTCAGTAAACACTAAAAATATGAGGGGGGAAACCTGAAAATGGGTTTTTTCGAATTTTGAGCAATTTCCGGCGAGAAAATGGCAAAACTATCCCAGCCATTCAAAAGAACGAAAAAAAATACACTAAAAAAAATTATGTCGGAGGTAGCCAAAAATTACCTACATAACCTAAAAATTTTTTGAGAAATTCAATAATTTTTTCTAGCCTCAATTTTGATCCAAAAAATCTGATAAAAAAAAACAGTATGTTTTTGGCCATCAATGTATGTTCATAATTTTTTTCAGATTTTTTAAAGAACAGATCGCTCAGTAAACACTAAAAATATGAGGGGGGAACCAAAAAAATGGGTTTTTATAGAATTTTGAGCAATTTCCGGCGAGAAAATGGCAAAACTATCCCAGCCATTCAAAAGAACGGAAAAATATACACTAAAAAAAATTATGTCGGACCTAGCCAAAAATTACCTACATAACCTAAAAATTTTTTGAAAAATTCAAAATTTTTCAATTTTGATCAAAAAAAATCTGAAAAAAAGAAATAGTATATTTTTGGGCATCAATGTATGTTCATAATTTTTTTTCAGATTTTTTAAAGGAAAGATCGGTCAGTAAACACTAAAAATATGAGGGGGGGACCAAAAAATGGGTTTTTTCGAATTTTGAGCAATTTCCGGCGAGAAAATGGCAAAAATATCCCAGCCATTCCAAAGAACGGAAAAAAATACACTAAAAAAAATTATGTCGGCGCTCGCCAAAAATTACCTACATAACCTAAAAATTTTTTGAAAAATTCAAAATTTTTCAATTTTGATCCAAAAAATCTGAAAAAAAATGGTATATTTTTGGACATCAATGTATGTTTATAATTTTTTTCAGATTTTTTAAAGAAAAGATCGCTCAGTAAACACTAAAAATATGAGGGGGGTAACCAAAAAAATGGGTTTTTTCGAATTTTGAGTAATTTCCGGCGAGAAAATGGCAAAAATATCCCAGCCATTCCAAAGAACGGAAAAAAATACACTAAAAAAAATTATGTCGGCGCTCGCCAAAAATTACCTACATAACCTAAAAATTTTTTGAAAAATTCAAAATTTTTCAATTTTGATCCAAAAAATCTGAAAAAAAGAAATAGTATATTTTTGGACATCAATGTATGTTCATAATTTTTTTCAGATTTTTTAAAGAAAAGATCGCTCAGTAAACACTAAAAATATGAGGGGGGTAACCAAAAAAATGGGTTTTTTCGAATTCTGAGTAATTTCCGGCGAGAAAATGGCAAAATTATCCCTGCCATTCAAAAGAACTGAAAAAAATACACTAAAAAAAATTTTGTCGGAGCTAGCCAAAAATTACCTACATAACCTAAAAATTTTTTGAAAACTTCAAAAATTTTTTCTGGCGTCAATTTTGATCCAAAAAATCTGAAAAAAATCAGTGGGATTTAGGGTATAATAATGTACATTCACAATTTTTTTCACATTTTTTAAAGCAAAAAATCGCTCCAAAAAAATGTTTTTCGAAAAAACACATTTTTTTCGATAGGGGACACATGGGGTCACATAGGGAGCTAAAAATTTGGTTAGGGGGTTTTTGAATTATGTACTTTCGATTGCCCAACCCCAACTAAGAATCCAGCCGAGTGCAGATTTTACCATCTTATCCCGCTATAGCCTTTCCTCATCACTTTCCACCCTGCAGTAAATCCACTTCCCTACTTTCTTCAGTAATTCTTTTTTTTTATTCTAGCATCTTCTTTGGCTTTTTTTGTAATCATCCCACCAATGTATTCAAATTTATCCACTTTTCCCAAACAATATTATCTACTCCCACTATTATTCTTAGGCTATCTTCAGGCACCATTTTCTTTGCTCTCATTTCAAAGTATTTGACATATATTTGACATCGTAGTGTGTGTGGCAGCATTTACGTTTCCCAGTGAATTATTACAAATTACAGTTGGTTGTTGTTTGAGTTCAAACATCATTTTTATATCATCTTAAACAGAAGAATTTTCTACTGCCAGTTTTGTTTTTATTTCTTCATAAAGTGCATCAGTGACCTCGTATTTTGGATTATCTACAGATTGCAAGGTCAGACTTTTTATTTTATTTATACCTATTTACTGCGATTTCACTCCCACTGCTGCTCCCACCATGTCGACCTGCGCTAACTGTTCAAAGTCAATCGACGATCGAGAATTATCAAAACAACTTCAATGTGAAGCCTGTAAACAGAACATACATCTAGCTTGCACTGATCTACGAGCCGAAGATCGCGTTACAAGGCATAAACTACGTGGAATTAAAATTCTTTGCAACAACTGCTGCTCTAATATCGAAAGTTTTGCTAATTTAAAGACGCTCTTAAGAGATTTAAAAGAGGATCTTCAATCAAAAATTGGTCTGATAGATCAAAAAGCTAATGATATCAGTGAAAGACTCTTACAGATTGAAAACAAGTTATCTAGTGAGGATCATTCTTCATCTCCAAAATTTACAGATACCATAGCAAATGAAGCAGTTGATCGCATTAACCGGGCTAAGAATATTTTTGTTAGGGGTGTACCAGAAATTACAGGAGACATTGAAACAAAGAAAAGTCACGATGGTGGAATATTAAAAAATATTTTAGATACTGTAATGTGTAACTCCACTCCTGTCACATTTTTCAGGATTGGAAAACCGAACAATCGCTTCCCTAGGATGATAAAGGTCATTATGCAAAATGAACATGAAGCCAAACATATTTTGAAAAACAAAAAGAAACTTTTACAAAACGTCTCTTTAAAAAACGTTTCCATTATCGACGATAAGACTCCGAATCAAATAGAATGCCTAAAAGAACTTCGAATGGAACTGGAACAAAGAAAATCGAATGGAGAGGAAAATTTAACCATAAAATATATACAAGGTGTCCCGAAAATTGTAAACTTTCGTCACTAATTCTGATATTTCAGGTTTTCATAATTAGCTATGTTTCTATACTAATCTAGCTACTTTAAATTCCAAATTTAATGAATTATTATGCAACATTCAAAACCTAAATCCTCAAATAATTCTTATTACTGAAACATGGTTAACATCAAATGATCTTGACTCTCTTTATAACATTGATAATTATTCCCTTTATAGGTGTGATCGTCGTAATCGACGTGGAGGAGGAACTTGTATCTACTTGTCTTCAGAAATTACTAATAATTTCTCTGTTACATCTCTTGATATTACTGTCCCTAATATTGAACTTCTTGGCTTAAAAATATGTCATAAAAACTCTTTTGTTATTCACCTAGTATGTGTTTATCGGCCTGGTGATTCTAGATTAGCAGATGATGAATCCCTTATCGCATCACTTGATGAACTGTCCAGCCTAGAAAATCTGATTGTTATTGGAGACTTTAATTTTAGAGACATTTCGTGGCCTATAACTGATCCACCTAGTGACTTATCAACTTCCAAAAATGTATTTACAGATTTTGTATTAAATTCTAACTTACATCAATTTATAACGGAGCCGACTCGATTTAGAATTAATAATTTACCATCTATTTTGGACTTGGTATTCTCTAATGATCCCCATTTATTAACACATCCCCTAATAAGCTCTCCAGTAGGTAACTCAGATCATGCAGTCATAACGTTTCATATTCAGTTTAACTTACAGTACTGTACTCCTAATATTAATAAAACGGTATATGAGATAATTGATTTTGAAAATGCAAATCGCCAACTGGCTGATATTGATTGGAATGATGTTTTCGGTGACATAAGGGATCCAGTTGTATTCTGGGATAAGTTCTTGCACGTTGTTAATTTCTGCAAAAACCAAAATACCGTCAAAAAAACCATATACAAAAATAACATAAAACCTTGAATTAATGGTGAATTAATATATCTGATCAAGTATAAAAGAAAGTTGTGGAACAAATATAGACGTACAAATCGCATAGAGGATTTACTAATTCATCGAAACTTTGCCAGAGATTTAAAGAAATCTCTACATGAAGCTCGTGTTGCCTACGAAGAGAGTATAGCCATTAGTAGTAACTGTAAAAAATTGTACAAGTATATTCGATCTTCGTTGACAACAAAAGTTTCTATACCTTTACTGGAAAAAGATAATGGTGATATATCAAAAAGTAACTATGAGAATGCCGAAGTCCTCGCCAGTACTTTCTCTAAGGTTTTTTCTGTCGAACCCACTAATCATCAGTTGCCTAATATTACTTCGTCACGAGTTTCTTCTTCCCTTGAAAATATTATCATTACTCCTGATAAAGTTAAATATCATCTTCAAAATCTAAAAAATAATTCGTCTCCTGGTCTCGACTTAATATCTTCTTTATTTTTAAAGAAATGTTCCGATGCTTTAGCTTACCCACTATATGTGATTATGTCCTTATCATTCACCACACATATTTTGCCTCCCATATGGAAAACCGCATCTGTAACACCGATTTTTAAAAAAGGGAACAAATTGGATTCTAATAACTACCGTCCTATCAGCTTAACACCTATAGTGTCTAAGATAATGGAATCTATTATTGCCGAGACAATTTCTGATTTTCTGCAAAACGAATTGGTTATACCAGAACAGCAGCATGGTTTTGTCAAAGGACGTTCTACAATGACAAATCTTCTTTGGTGTGTCAATGAATGGTCAAGAGCATTAGACAGAAAAACCCCGGTAGACATTATTTACCTCGATTTTGCTAAAGCTTTTGATCGAGTTCCAAAGCGAAGACTATTACATAAATTGGAACACCTTGGTATCCGTGGTCAATTACTGAAATGGATCGACGCGTATTTAACAGATAGAAAATTTTGTGTTAGAGTTGGGGACTCTTTCTCAGTCGAGAGAACGGTCTTGAGTGGGGTACCGCAAGGATCAGTTTTGGGTCCACTTTTATTCATAGCATATTCCAGTGATCTACAATTTCACATTAAATGCAGCAAAGCTTTCTATGCAGCTGACACGAAGCTATTTTCTGATCCCTCCGTAAATTTCCAGTTACTACAAGATGATCTTGATTGCATATCGGAATGGTGCTCTACTTGGATGCTGCCTCTTAATGTGGACAAATGTGTAGTTCTTCACATGGGTAAAAATAATCCGTATCTTCCTTACTCTATTAATGGGCGCGTGTTAAGATCAGTGAAATCACATAATGATCTAGGTGTTATAATTAATAATGTAGCGTGATTAGTGTAATTATTTCTAATTACAATAAAACTAGCGGTTCGTAATTTATATACGACTTTATTTATATAAGTTACAGACGAATTTATCTTATACACACTAAACTTATTCACAAAATATGCCCGTATTTATACCCAGTTGTTATTCTGGAACAATCGACTCCCATCTCGAGCTATCGGCTTGTTCCGCCTACGTGACGTACCTTCCAGAATTCTCCGGCGAGGCCTAGCACATCCGATTACGTCATTCTCGAGGTGTTTACTGTTATACGGGGATCGGCCAAGATTTCTCTTCCGCTACACTGCTCCCCTCTTAAGATCTGAGCGTCTCGATCAGCAACTCTAAATGAAGGCCCAGGATGGCGGAATCTACACGACTCTCCAGCTCTGCATACACCCTTCAAGAAGAAATAACAGTCTACTGTCTTTGAAGGGTACGACATCTTCGGGTTCATGCAACACACAGTGATTTGTACACCAGTTCCTCTGAAGACCACTTCAAGCATGCTTCTCACAATCTTCCAATCCAGATTTTCTACTGCATGGCCTATTTTTGGTAAAGCCAATTTTTTGATGTCATAATTACACACGATTTTCTTCAAATTAGTTAGAGCACGCCATATGTTCTCGTAGCTTGGCGTGTCCATATAAGACTTTCTGGTCACCATATACAGCAAAGATCGAGGACCATCTTCCAATCGCAGTACTCTTCCAATTTTAGGCTGCTGATTTCTTAACTCGTCCAGGCGGCCGAACTTTCTATTGAATACGGACGATATTCCTTTAGTCATCTCGAGGTCTTGGGCAACACAGTGGGCCAGAGAGACGTTTTCTGGAACACCAAACAGATCTTGCTGAACTTCTGTGGTCACGCCGAATCTAGCACTCTTTCTCGCTGCGTAATTTGACATAAATTGATTAAAACTTGGCTGTGCGACATCTTTCATCTCCTGTTGGAGGACTCGTGCTTCTTCTGTTTCATTTGAGCCAGCATATGGTGCAAGACGATTTATGTGAATAACTTTTGGTTTACCGGTTGGCAACTTCTTAATTCTATATATTACGTCATTTATTTTCTTCTTAACTTCATATGGACCTTCCCATTGTCTTTGCAGTTTAGGACATAAGCCTCGACGACGTTGCGGATTATAAAGCCAGACAAGATCACCTACTTCGAAGCTTTCATTCTTGCATCGAGAATCATATTGATCTTTCATTCTGTCACTGGCTATCTGGATGTGTTGTCGGGCAAGTTCATGAATGTTGTTCATTCGTAATTTCAGGCGGTCAACGTAGTCTTCGCCTGCAACATGTTCCTCGGAAGGTCCGCAGCCAAACTCTAGGTCGCAGGGCAACCGAACTTCACGACCCAACATCAGGCAGGTTGGTGTTTGACCTGTAGTTTCATTTACGGCCGAGCGGTAGGCCATCAGGAATAAATGAATGTGTTGGTCCCAATCTCGCTGATTTTCAGATACAACTTTGGACAAGTGTTTACCCATCGTTCGGTTCATCCTCTCGACCATCCCATCTGATTGAGGATGCAGGGGTGTTGTTCTGGTCTTATTGACACCAATCAATTTACAAACGTTTTGGAAAAGAGCTGACTCAAAGTTTCGCCCTTGGTCGGAGTGGATCTCCAAGGGAACACCAAATCGGCTGAAGAATTCTTTAACAAGTACCTCTGCAACGGTAGCAGCTTCTTGATTTGGTAATGCATAGGCCTCGGTCCATTTCGTAAAATAATCCATGGCTACCAGGATGTATTTATTTCCAGCATCAGTTTCTGGAAATGGACCTGCAATGTCGATTGCTACTCTTTCCATAGGACTGCCAACATTGTACTGTCTCATGGGTGCTCTCTTTTTACCAACTGGACCATTACCGGATGCACACAGTTCACATTTCTGGCACCATCTTCTTACATCATCTTTACAGTTCACCCAATAGAACCGTCCTCGAACCTTTTGCAGAGTCTTCGTAATACCAAAGTGTCCACCTGATGTACCGTCATGCAACTGACGCAATACTTCTGACACTTTACTTTTAGGTACAATCAACTGAAGCTTAGATTCTGTACCATCATCGTTCTCAAAGGTTCTGTACAGAAGACAATCTTTTAGTATCAGGCAATTCCATTGGCTCCAGTAGGCCTTGACTTCCGGACTACATGCACTAATGTTTTGCCAACTAGGTCTCTCACCTCGACGCATCCAATCCAATACTCTTTTTATACACGGATCGTCTTCTTGGGCTTCTTGTAACTGTTGTGGCTGCCATTGCTCATTAACGACGGTAGTTCGTCTCACAGGGCAAAGCTGTTCATCTACTTTAAGCCGGTGATTACAACTTTCACTGCATGGCCGTATCGAGGAAGCATCTGTATTTGAACCAACTCTTCCAGCCCTCTTCATGCGTCTCTTCGGCATCGTGTCACGAATCACCCTCCGTACCATTTCCACCAAACGTTCATCTTTTCTCTTATCGCCTTTTTCCACGGTTATTACTCGATTGTTTCGTGAAGCTTGGCTAGCTGCTTCGTGTTCCAAGGCAATAGCAAGTGCTTCATCTAAAACTTTCGGTCTTGCTAGTCGTAAAGCTTTCTGTAGTTCACTATCTTTCAGCCCATTGACAAAGGTATCTACCGCAATTTCTTCTAAAACGCTGTCTGGCACCTCCGGATAAGCCAACCGCACCACACGAGCCACATCTGCTTCAAATTCTTGCAGATTCTCACTTGCTCGTTGACTTCTATTTCTCAGTTGTGCTTTGTATACTTGTTGTAGATGGGCATCTCCATAGCGTTTTTCTAGACGAGTGAACAAGGTCTGGTAACATTTTTCTTGACCCTTAGGAATTGATCTTAATATATCTGCAGCATCACCTCGCAAAGCAGCAGTCAAGGAAACAGCCTTTTCTTGTTCGGTCCAATGGTTGGCGGTCGCAATAGCTTCGAATTGTCTAAGGTATATGGACCAAGAGGACTTCCCATCGAATGGTGGTAATTTAAATCTCATATGATGCGACGTTTCGTCTCTCGGTAGTTCATCTTTCACTACCGGATCTAACGCTGCTGCATTAACTGATGGTTGTACTTTTGTATCGGTTATCATGCTCTCTAGTTGTTTGATCTTTTCTTCTACGGTCTCTACACTTTTCTGCATCTTATCGAATGTTCTAGAAACTTCTTCAAATTTCTCGTCATTCTGTCTACAAACGTCTTTAATTACTTGAGAAACACTTTCAAATTTCTCGTCGCTTTTTCTACTAACTTCTTCAAGTTTCTCGTTGTTCTTTATAGAAGTTTCATCGATCTTTTGAGAAATGGTTTCGAATTTCGATAAGATCGCTTGTTCTGCTGATTGGAAGTGGAACGTCTTTGGGTCATCTCCATTCTTCTTGAGGACTTCCTCGAGCCGTGATTGTAGGACTATCTTGAGCCCACTGCTGTCCACGTCCCGTTCCTCTAGCTGTTCACGGAGCTGTTTTACTGTAAGTTCTTGTAGCAACATCTTTGGTCGGCACACACGTACTTTCCAAAAGTCTTTTAAAAGTCTTTCCGAATACCGAACAATCAACGCACTTTAACTATTCCCGACGAATAGAGTCCAAAAGTCTTTTAAAGTCTTTCCGAATACCGAACAATTAACGCACTCCGGTTATTCCCGACGAATAAAGTTCAAAAGTCTTTTAAAGTCTTTCCGAATACCGAACAATTAACGCACTCCGGTTATTCCCGACGAATAAAGTTCAAAAGTCTTTTAAAGTCTCTCTGTAATTCACTTATTTATATCGCACTAAGTTAACCCCACACCTGACACCAACTGTAGCGTGATTAGTGTAATTATTTCTAATTACAATAAAACTAGCGGTTCGTAATTTATATACGACTTTATTTATATAAGTTACAGACGAATTTATCTTATACACACTAAACTTATTCACAAAATATGCCCGTATTTATACCCAGTTGTTATTCTGGAACAATCGACTCCCATCTCGAGCTATCGGCTTGTTCCGCCTACGTGACGTACCTTCCAGAATTCTCCGGCGAGGCCTAGCACATCCGATTACGTCATTCTCGAGGTGTTTACTGTTATACGGGGATCGGCCAAGATTTCTCTTCCGCTACAATAACAATCTAAGTTGGTCGGAACATATTTTTCATATTTCTAAAAACGCTAACAGTAAATTATACCTACTGAATAAAACGTTTGCAAAAGTGTCATTCATAAACTCAGTTCATCTGTATAAACTGTACATTCGTCCAGTTCTGGAATATTGCGGAACTGTTTGGTGTCCGGTATTAGTGCGCGATCGTAATATTCTCGAAAATGTACAACGGAAGTGCACTAGGATGTCTTTTGGTCGCTCAAGACCTACATATACAGAAAGACTGAATATGGCTAATCTTACTACATTCGAACAACGTCGACTTCGAGGGGATTTAATTATTACATTTCGAATATTAAAATACAACTTCGGAAATATGAGAGATATGTTTATACTAGACAATGACAATCGTCTTCGTGGCCACAAACTTAAGCTTAAAAAGGAAACTTTTTTTACAACAACAAGGCAATTTTTTCTTTGCAATCGAGTGTTCTCGACATGGAACAGCCTTCCGGCTGAGATTATAGATGCTCCATCTGTCAATGTTTTTAAAAAGAAACTGGATGACCACTTGTTCCAAAATTGAACATTTAATTTGTACCAAACACTTGCTCCCTATGTGCTATGTTTTTGTATATTTAGTTATATTTATTTACTTAGTTAGTTTGCATAATATGTATCTATTTTAATGTAACTATTTAATTTAACATTTCATGCATACTATATAATAATATTGTAGTCTAATGGGCATATGGGTTTCGCGACCCCTGCTCAAATTTATTGTATAATAATAATAATAATAATAATTTTGTTCTATTTTTTCAGTATTGTTCAAATGTTTTTAAATATTCTTATTAGTTCTGCTAATATGTTCTTATTAGATCTGCAAAAACGATAACTTGTTGTTTCTTGTAGTATATTATAACATTTGTCTCCACACCACTGACACAGGATAGCTTCTAGATCTAGGATAGGGTTAAATAGAGTTGTGGACAGTGAGTCTCCTTGTCTTAATCTGTTCCTTACAGTAAAAGACTGATAAACCAGGATCATTTTATTAAACGCTTTTATTTAGTTCAATAGTTTGCGTCAAATCTTTAGACGTTAATTTGAGTGCCTTTTCTCCAATGCAAATGAATGAAAATTTGTAGACATATGCATTCGCGGGAACAATACACGAATAATCAATAAATTTTTTTTATGTTTATTAATTGTTCAAATAAAAAAAAACGATTTTAATGGAAAATGCTTAAATTCTCTTGTTTTTTACAATGTAAACACTCGAAACTTTTACGGATTGTAGCCAATGATATGAACTATACATAATTTCATTTTTTACGTTAATTGTTTACGTTATGCTTCATAAATAACAATAAAATTTTAAATTTTTTGCCGATTCCGACTACTTTTCATGTTAGTACATCATATGTTTTATATATTTTAAGAAACATGACGATATATTTTAATGTTTGAAAAGTGTAAGACTAAAAAGTAAAAAATAACAAAATATGAAAAAAAATTTTTAAGAAACGCTTTTCTTTAGTTACGAGTGACTAAAATTAAAAATATTATAAAAAAAATCAACCAAAAAGCAAAAAATAAAAAAAATTGAAAAAACCTAACACATCCGTTAAAGAAAAGCGTGGCGAAACCCGTTTATTCGATGAAGACGCGCCACGCTTTTCTTTGACGAATTTGTTGGATTTTTTCAATTTTTTTTTAATTTTTGCTTTTTACTTGATTTTTTTTTATAATATTTTTAATTTTAGTCAGTCGTAACTAAAGAAAAGCGTTTCTTAAATTTTTTTTTCATATATTTTTTAAATGTTTCTTTTCAGGTCATTTTCACTAACTTAATAGGTTTGGCAGGTGTTTTTAACAGATCCATTACTTTTTAATACATTGATAATTTGTTTCCATAGTTGTGTCCTTATTGTTCGACTTTTATGTCTGTATTTGCTCACACTGTTCTCAACTCTCTCTCTGGACGAATTGGCAAGACACACAAGAAGACTCTCATTCACACTTACAAGGCCTTTATTCGACCCGTCATGGAGTACAAATCTTGCCTTTACTCTCTTTGCGCTAGATCAAAACAAGAGTGGTTGTTGGGCGCAGAACGTAGAATCTTGCGTAGATGTAACTATGAGCACTGGCGATATCCCTCGAACGAAATCCATAACATCTCGAACATCCCCAAAATCACCGACAGAATAAACTCTCTGAACAGGAACTTCACAATCAAAGTAATTAACGGCCCCCCCTCCGACACACAAGAATCTCTCAAATGTTCCTGTTCGTCTTCCGGCCACGTACTCCACCGAAAGCCCAAACGCAAAAAGATTCATTTACCGTCCGCTCTAATGCAAACGTTAGCCTTCCGTACCCACCTTTAACACATCCTCTTCCCTACCCCGAACAGGGGGAAGTTGGTTTTTTGCGGTTTCCCAACTTCATTGCACAATTATACCTGTTCGCCCCAAGAAAATAGCCGCAACTATTTTCACCACTCGAACGCTCACTGTCCACGCTGCGCTCAAAGCCACCTCCTGACCGCCGACGAGGGACGCAGGTTCGCCTGTCGTACAATGGTTTCTAGGGAGACTGGTCGAGAGCAAAGCACGGACAGTACACAAAAATGTCTATGGAACCAACAACAATCCATCAAACTTTCTTCTCTGTTGACTTCTTAGCCTTCTGGACACCAACGTCCGGCATAACCCAGGATCCAAAAAACACCAGGATACGGCGCTTGCCCCACTGTGTTTTTCGGACTGTTTGCTTTTGCTGCCAACATTTTACATTCACTACAAACCCTGAAGAGGACAAAATCCTAAACGGGGACACACATTGAACGCATTTCCACATAGCAATTTATCCTATACAAGCAAATCAAACAATGTGATGATGCTCACACTGTGATGCTTCTTTTAGTTTTTCGGTTCATTTCTATTAGATGCACTAACTAAATTTCTTGTCTTCTAAAATTCCTTTATTTTTATTCCACATTAATTCATTTCCTTCAACTTTCAATTTGATATAACCTATTTGTGCCATGTTTTCTTTTAAGTAAATAAGTTACTTTGCTTTAATTATAATAAACTAATTTTTCTGTTATTCTGGTTTTAGCTTATACACATTTGATTCCCGCTACCTAAGGCGACCTACAAATGTTCATGTGGATCATGTTGGAGCCGTGACATATGTTGATTATGCTCCTACTGGCAAAGAATTTGTTTCTGGAAGTTATGATAAATCAATTAGGATATTTGAAGCTGGTAAAGGTGAGTTGTTTTCAATTAAATCTTTGGTATTTTAGCCTATGGGAACATACGAGGTTTGTCTTTTTAGTTTTGCAAATAGCCGCTTAGAGGTCGCCACCAATAAAATCTTGTAGATACAGTGAATTGTTAACATTTGCAAATTGGTAGAAAATAGTGATGTTGAAAAAGTAACTATTCGTTACAAAGTACTCCTTACTTACGAATACCGAAAGTAACGATTACTATACAGAGAGGTAAATCGTTACTTTGATTACTTTGATTACTCTCGTACCAATCGTATCAGAGTGAGTACCCATTTTGATTTTGAGTATTGTATCTACTCAGTTGATATTGGAGTCGGACCGGTATTCCACGAGTGTTCGGTATCAGTACAGTCAACTATAATTTTATCTATGAGAGATTACAGGGCGCTGAGAAGTAGCTGAAACAAAGGGAGGTATATCATTTAACAAAGCATGCACCCAGAAACAGATGTCTATACGATTTGTCGAGGTAGATAATTCACAGAATTTCACAGATGTTAGTTCTTTTGAAAATAAAAATGTAACACATTAGTTTTTAATAATAAACACACACTATTCTTATCAGGCCTAGAAAAAAATAGCTTAGATTGACCGGAAAATATGTAGAAATGATAATATTTCTAGACTATGATCATCAACTTTAATTTTACATCTAGGTATGGCATTGTTTTTATTAGACCATTTAACACTAAAAACACAGAAATAAATCTATTTTTAAATATAGTAGGTACATAGAGACTTGCAACTTTTTGCATTGTATTTAGGATTAGGATGACGTCTGGAAAAAAGTCTACAATACAAAAATAGGTGGAAATGCATTATTACATTCTAAAGTGTTTAAAACGGATCGAAAAATGCATAAACATGTTAAAATCAGTTTATTAAAGGCCAGATTTTCTTATTTCGGGGTATTTGGGGTCACTGAACACGAATTTGCAATCAGAACGGACCTCCGAAGCACCTGGGTGCCCAGGGTTACTACTAAGGTACGTCATCGAGTTTCGAGGGTTTGTTTTTGTCACTTAATTGATGCAAACATATTACTCGAGATTACTGATATTGTGGAGCAGCAATGACAGAAAAATTACATATCTTCTATCCATTAAATAGATCGGTGAAGGTCGTTATATCGGATCGTATACTTATACGAAATACTGAGAAATGCGATTCTCGATATGATTACCGGTACTCAAATACAAGAGTAATCATAGTAATCAAAGTATCCTATTAATACTAATACAAAATATGTACTGAGAAACGCGATTGCTCGATATGATTACCGGTCCTCAAATACAAAAGTAACAAAAAGTAATCAAAGTACGAATACTTTAAATGATTACTTTATACAAAAGTAACGATTTGTAACGAATACTCGAAAGTAACTATAATCAACATCACTAGTAGAAAAACGTATCTTAGCCGAGAACTTTTTCGAGCAATATTTTTTTACAATTTTTGGAGAGGATTATGTCTCGTTGAAATGGTTTCTGTGTTTGGGAATGAAGCTTCACAGCAGTAAAGTATTTCATGCCGGTATTGCGAATTTCGATGTGGTCGTTCCAGTCTCAGCGACGAATCCAGGACAGATCCACCCAAAACAGCAGTCACACAGCAAAACATTGATGCGGTTCGTCAGCTAATTAAGGATGACCGCCGTGTAACATACCAGGAGATAGAGGCATCTGTAGGAATTTCAAAGACCTCAATCCAAAAGATCCTACATGAAGAACTGGGTGTTACGAAGTTGGTTTTCCGTTGGATCCCTCATTTGCTCACACAAGAGCAAAAAGAGGTTAGCGTCAATTACTGTGAAAAAACATTGTGTTTGGGGATGTTTCCCTGGATTTTTAAACACAATTATGTAAAACGTGTTTATTCAACAAACTGCCTAAAAATTGCACATACTAACAAAATTTACACTTTTAAAATACAAAATTACTGTCTGCAATTACATTGATGTCTCTTGGCCGGTGGGTGAACTTCAACACACCTGCGAATCGCTTCGTTGCACTTGTCTAGCGTGCATTTCTTCGTCTCTCACCCGCGCACCTTATTCACCTGTCGTTTAAGAGTCCAAAGGCGGGTTCTACGATTTCCGCGCAGTGTGTAAAAAGAAATAAATGAATAAGGTTAGGACAAAATCTTAACACATTGGAACGGTTTAACAAAGGAAGCTCAAAAAACCTTTATAGTATTGTTAGTGGCAGTGAATCTTGTATCTACTCCTACGAAACGGAAAATAAACGCAAATCCGCTACGTGGGTGTTTTACGATGAGGAAAAACCAACAAAAGTAATCCTTTCTCGATAAAATATTGGTCGCAACTTTTGTGTTAAAATCTGGTTATGTGGCAACAATTGATTTGTGAGATCGAACGGTTACTTCTGTTCTGTGCGTGTTCGGGAACGATTAACTTAAATAAAAATAAGTGTAAAAACAACAACTTGTCAATAATACATTTATTTGTGTCGGTAAAATAGCGTGAGTATTGCTCGAAAGAGGGTTTGTTATTCTTTGCGAGTGTGGTGATGTGTCCGCGCCGGGTGGTTGCTGTGACTATACTAAAAAAAAACATGTCTGTGGTTTTACGTTGAAGACTAATTTATCGACATAAAGAGGCTGGTCCTTTATCTGATGTTTTAAAAGCTGAAAACATTTCTGTCAAGAAGCGTCCTCGAATTCATTCAAAAAGTGATTCATTGACATAAGGTCTGATAATGTTTACTATTTAATGGGGAATTTTTAAACTGAGACTGAACAGGACATTACCATCTGGTTTTGTATAGAAAGAATTGTGAATTTTAAATGACCCATATTATTTCCGTTTAGAAAAGAAAGTTAATATTTAAAATTAGCAATTAAAAAAATAATAAATGAAGCTTGTCGCTATAAGTCTAATTGGTATATAACCATTTGTTTACCAGAAGTTATCGAGAAACTCCGACAAAGCAGCACACAACAGCGAATCATCTCACATCAGGACAATGCAAGTGCTCATACTGCCCAAAAGACAATAGAATTTTTGGAACTTCAAAACATCGAATTGTATATCCATCCACCGTATAGCCCCGACCTAAGTCCCAATGACTTCTTCACGTTCCCAAAGATCAAGAATTCAATGCGTGGGCAGTGATTCCAGTTGCCAGAAGGAGCCATCGATGCCTTTAAAACAGCGATTTTGCAGATGTAAACTGAAGACTGGAATAACAGTTTTACCAAATGGTTTGAACGTATGCAAAAGTGTCTCGATATTGGTGGGACATACTTTGAAAAACAATATTACAGTACTTTAATTCTATATATTTGTGGTCTTTATGGCTATATGCAAAACTAAAAAAGACAACCCTCGTATCTCTCTACTACCATATTTTGACCAAAAAACATACTTTCAACCTACAAAAAACTCATTTTATTTTACCATTCAAACTACCAGTTACAAAAGTAAATCATCTATAGTCTAATTATCTCTTTATGATATAAACAAAGTAAGTTATCAATCGAAGTAGCACAGAAAACGACAATAAATATCGTTCCCATATCACCAGATTGACAACAGGTGGAATACTTTCTTTGGTTACAACCTACCGAGATTTTCAAAAATTATAAATCCTACAGGATGCCGAGGAATTAAGATGAGAGAATTTTAAATAATTCACAACCCATCTGCTCAGCGTGGTAAAACTTCCAACAAGAAAGATTCCTTAGTACTCAACAAAAGAGTAAATGCTGCATTTTCGTGTTGCAAAGAAATTGAAAATGTTTATACATTTTAATCATCTACTCTTTTGTTGAGTACTAAGGAATCTTTCTTGTTGAAACTTTTACCACGTTGAGCAGATGGGTTGTAAATTATTTAAAATTCTCTCATCTTAATTTCCTCTACAGATATAATTTTTGAAAATCTCGGGAGGTTGTAACCAAAGAAAGTATTCCACCTGTTGTCAATCTGGTGGTATGGGAACGATATTTATTGTCGTTTTCTGTGCTACTACGATTGATAACTTACTTTGTTTTTCGGTAGATGGCTCTAGTACATCCGTAACATTTCGTTCTTTGCAATTCGGAAATGCCCAAAGTGTGATGCCTGGGGAAATCGGAGAGAAGAGGATATGGGACTACTGATGAGGAGGAAAAAAGCTCCGAAACCGGTATAGACTCTTCCTGCACTCTCCGATTTGAGAAGAATTTGTGTTGCAAAGAAATTGAAAATGTTTATACATTCTTTATGATATTTTTAGGACACTCTAGAGAGATATATCACACGAAGAGGATGCAGCGATTGACATGTGTTCTGTGGTCCTTAGATAATAAATATATTCTGAGTGGATCTGACGAGATGAACATCAGGATCTGGAAGGCCAGAGCGTCAGAAAAACTAGGACCAGTAAGTACACTTCATTTCCTTCTTCTTAGTTCAGGCGACACTCGTTAATCACTGGTTACTTGATGGTAAGACCTGTGTATCATACCTTATTTTTTCCATTAAACTCTAGCCTCAACGAAGGCCAACCGTTTCCTTATGGGTAGTTCTAGGATCTCTTCTGATTTATTCCTCGGTTGACCAGTGAATTTCTGCCTCACATCACTTAGCACATTACAATGGCATAGGATGTATATGGCAGTCTCTTCTTAGTCCAGGGCGCATCTGTTTTGAGATGGACGTTGAGAGGTGACTCATATTTTTTTCCATAAATTGCTTGGAATTAATTCATATAATAATAACTGAGTTATTCTCCCACTCAAAAAGGTCCGGAACATTGTTTGAATAATCAAAATGTCAAAAAATTATGGAAAGATTCGATTTTTTTCTTCGTTTTTTGATTATAACTTTAAAAAGTATTCATTTCAGAGAAAAATTGCACTGACCTAAAAGTTGCGTCATTAAATTTTCTACAATATAGGATTAGCTAAAATTTTTAAAAGGTGTCACCCTTGTTGGAAAATAGCAATAATTGCGAAAAAAAACATAAAAAAACAAGTACATATTCGCATTTTACGTTTTCCAACCATTTATGCTACACTTAGGACCTTCATATTTTACCCAGAAAAACTCTATGATATAATAAAACAATACTTTAAATTTCATTAAGATCGGTTCAATAGATTTTGCAATCCAGCTTTCGCAAAAAAAATTCATTTTTTCAAAATGTTGCAGGACTGAAAATATGATTTTTTAGGACAAGATGATTTTTTTTACATATAGAAGAATACCGTACGTTTCATTTGCAATTTGCAAAATTAAAATCGGTTAACTACCACGGCGTCAGGATTTTTTTTTAATAAACATTAATTTTTGGTGCTACGCCCAGGACAGCGGTGTTCGATTCGCACAAGTTGATTTCCACCAAAATTTCTTTCAATATCTATCTAATATATTATTTTCTTACTCTATATTTCGTTGTATTTTAATATTTTAATTCCACAAAAGTCGAACTAATTTGATTATTGTTTGTGAAATATTGTTTAAATAATTGCATATTATGTTTCAAATAATAAACTTTTATTCTCAAGTTAAAATATATGAACACAGAAAGATTTTGCTAAAAAAGTGTTATTTCAAAGGACAGAGTATGTGTTTTATTTTGCAATAAAAAAATTTATTTATTTATATCGAAATGTACTAAAAATTAAAATTTGTCAATCATTATCAAAGGTCATTGGAATGCCCAATCAGAGCAAACGTATCCGCTGTCCTGCGTGTAGCACCAAAAATTAATGTTTATGTAAAAGAATTCCTGACGCCGTCGTAGTTAACCGATTTTAATTTTGCAAATTGTAAAGGTACGGTATTCTTCTATACGTAAAAAAACTTCAACTTGCTATCTGCTTTATTTTCAGTCCTGCAAGATTTTGAAAAAATGAATTTTTTTTTGCGGAAGCTGGATTGCAAAATTTATTTTGCAAAATCTATTGAACCGATCTTAATGAAATTTACAGTATTATTTTATTGTATCATAAAGTTTTTCTGGGTAAAATATGAAGGTCCTAAGTGTAGCATAAATGGTTGAAAAACGTAAAGTGCGAATATGTACTTGTTTTTTATGTTTTTTTCGCAATTATTGCTATTTTGCAACCAGGGTGACAACTTTTAGAAATTTCAGCTAATCCTATATTGTAGAAAATTTAATGACGCCACTTTTATGTCAATGCAATTTTTCTCGGAAATGAATACTTTTAAAGTTATAATCAAAAAACGATGAAAGAAATCGAATTTTTCTTCATTTTTTGACATTTTGATTATTTAAACAATGTTCCGGACCTTTTTGAGAGGGAGGATAACTCAAATATTATTATATGAGTTATTTTAAAGCAATTTCTGCAAAAAAATATGAGTCACCTCTCAACATCCAAAAGTACTAATATTTTTACAGATGCGCTCTGGTCTATCTTCCATTTCGCATTTTCTGTTCCATGGTTCATTCACCTTACCTAGTTTGTATAGGTCTTTTCTTAAATTTTCATGCCCAGTCATCATTTCAGTAACCATCTCATTTATTGAGGTTCATCAAATTACCCGAGAGTTTTTTTGATCAATATTCTTCATTATTTTCTTAGTCTGGATTTGCCCTTGAAGGTCTCTTTATTTCTTTTGATGATTGATTATCAGCCATTTCTAAACTTCGTTTTTATAGCATCTTAACTGATATTTTGCCGCTCAATCAACAAATCTGCTCGTTCATTCCCATGCCCCTCTTCATGACCTGCCATCCAGATTAAAAATACTTTATTATCTAACAATAAAACACTGAAAACGTTTGTTTTCTATACTTCCACAAAATTTATTATAACTATGCGACTACAGCTGTTTCGGCACAGTGCCTTTCTCAAGTGATTTAGTTTACTATGTATTTCTCTTTTTAAAGTCTTTAACTGAAGAGGTTGAGGAGTGGGGAGCTGTTTGTCTCGAGTTGGTCATTCAGAATTATATCTGTATTTTTTAATTTATTAATTTCTATAGATTCTAATAAAGATAGCTTAAGGCCTTTATTTTGAATATGCAGAATTTGAAACCCTTTATTAAAAGAATGATTATGATCTAGAAGATGAAGTGCGTGTGTAGAAGTGTCTATTGTTCTATTGTTGAAAGCCCTTTTGTGTTCTGCTATCCGTTTGTCAAAGGTTCTGCAAGTTTGACCGATGTAAGTTTTCGGAGTCACCACAAGTTAGTTTGTAGACACCACTCTGTAGTTGTTTTCTCTTTCGGCTCTTATTGTTTTTAATATATTTGCTTAAATTGTTGTTAGTTCTGAAAGCTGGTGTTATTCCTTTCTTTTTTATCTATCTGGCTATTTTTGTTGTTATCTTGCCAGTATATGTGATAAAGCAGAAGGTACTGGGTTCTTTCTGTGGTGGTGGATAGACTAATTTCAGGGCTTTCTTATGGAGTTTTTGGTTTAAAATTTTATTAATTATTTGTTCGTTATAGACATTGTTTACTGCTATTTGTTTAATGATGTTCAGTTATATTTCGAAGTTATTTTTTGACATGGGAATTTCTGTCAGTCTATGTATCATGCTATGGTGCGCTGCTAATTTGTGTTGTGTAGGATGGGATGATGAATTGTGTATAGTTGTGTCAGTATGGGTAGGTTTATGATATATGGAGAACTTATGTTTGTTGTGTAGTCTGGTAATTGTCTTTAAACCAAAAACTCCATAAGAAAGCCCTGAAATTAGTCTATCCACCACCACAGAAAGAACCCAGTACCTTCTGCTCTATCACATATAGGTACTGGCAAGATAACAACAAAAATAGCCAGATACATAAAAAAGAAAGGAATAACAGCAGCTTTCAGAATTAACAACAATTTAAGCAAATATATTAAGAACAATAAGAGCCGAAAGAGAAAACAACTACAGAGTGGTGTCTACAAACCAACTTGTGGTGACTGTCCGAAAACTTACATCGGTCAAACTGACAGAACCTTTGACAAACGGATAGCAGAACACAAAAGGGCTTTCAACAATAGAAAAACAGACACTTCTACATAAGCACTTCACCTTCTAGATCATAATCATTCTTTTAATGAAGAGTTTCAAATTCTGCATATTCAAAATAAAGGCTTTAAGCTATCTTTATTAGAATCGATGGAAATTAATAAATTAAAAAATGCAGATATAATTCTGAATGACCAACTCGAGACAAACAGCTCCCCACTCCTCAACCTCTTCAGTTAATGACTTTAAAAAGACAAACACATAGTAAACTAAATCACTTGAGAAAGGGACTCTGCCGAAACAGCTGTAGTCACGTAGTTATAATAAATTTTGTGGAAGTATAGAAAACAAACGTTTTCAGTGTTTTATTGTTAGATAAAATGAACTTCCATCAAGTAACGGTCGAATCAAACAATACTTTATTATCTTTTGCCAGTTTGTTGAGGAGATCTTTGCACTTTCCTCAACAACCTTTTCACAGGTTGTTGAGGAGAGTGGGTTGTTTCCTGCCAAAATAGCCGCTTGGTTATCTGTATAAATGTCGATTCTCTTTACTTCGTGGTCTCCATCCATTATTTCATCACTGCAGACGATCAAAGCAAAAACTTCAGCCTGAAACACAATTAGGCTGTAAGATGGGCAATTTTAGATCCATTAGTGAATCGTATTAAGTCCCCATTAATATTTATGGCTTTTTGTTCGGTAGATGGTATAAGTGTGTTAAACTTCTAGTTCCTTCAGCTCACGCAGTCCTTCCTCTTATTTGTGAAGGCTACCAATTTAGTTTTTGAAAAGTTCAAAGAGAGGTTTTCTTTCAAACACAAAATTTCTATGCACTGAAGGACATATTGCATCTAATCCACAACATAACTGGTAAATTTATCTCTAGTCACTATTACAGTGTAATCTGCGAAGCCGTGGACCCACATTCTTTTGCTGCTAAGCCTATTAACCAGGTCATCAATGACTATATTCCATACTGTTAGTGACAATACACCTCCTTGAGGGCACCCCTTAGGTTTCGGGCACCTTCATACGTATGTGTTAGTGATGTAACGAATGTCATTTTTTAACATTCGCGAATACGAATGCGAATGCAAATATCTGCTAACGACATTCGCGAATGCGGATGCGAATGTTCAGTTTTTTAAAATTAGTTTCTATTTTTGTAATGATTTCTAAATTTATAATGAGAAGTTAATTGATATTTAGAGTAAATTAATCTGAATCTTAAGCTTTATTACATAATAGCAAATAATAAAATAAAATGAAGGCTGAATGTGATTATATTATGAGGTTAAGTTATTTTTTCGTAATAAAAAAAAAAGATGAGAAGTGAATACATTTTGATTCTTTTAACCTAATATTATCTTGAAATTATTTTTTTTCGGATATAGATATTCGCAAAACATTCGCACAAATTTCACGAATGCGAATACGAATGCGAATATGCAAAAATATGCGAATGCGAATACGAATATTGGTTACATCACTAGTATGTGTGGATATCATTCTGCTCTGAAACATCTGAATAATCCACTTGCATGTTGTGTTGTTGATTTTCTTTCTCACCAGTGTCCTATGTATTGACTCGCTGGAGGTCTGGTGCTTCTCAGAGGCTTTTTTCAGTGCGTCACAAGTAACAGAAAGAAAGGTACATCTGTGATTATACACGTTTATAACATTTATTCTAGTTGTTGCAATTGTAGTTGTTTATGACTCAACATAAACATATCCACGCAGAAAACAAAATACATTACCATTGCTAAAGACCCAATTAGATGCAATCTCGTGGTAGAGGGGACACCCATAGAACAGCTAAACCAGTTCAAATATCTAGGTGTAGAGTTATCAATCTAGGTGTCCGGATGTTTGAGAGATGTGGTCTGAAATAACCCATATTTGAGAAGGGACAGCAAAGTTAGAATTTATAAAACTTGCATCAGACCTGTTATGACCTATGACATTGAATCAAGAGAAGACCCCAATAAAACCAAAAGCATGCTATGAACAGCCGAAATGAAGAAACTAAGAGCAATAGCATAGAAGACAAGAAGAGATAGAATACGAAACATCATGAGGGAACAATGTGGCGTGCAAGATGTAGTCAGATGGGGCAGGCAAAGACGAAGAGAATGGTTATATATAGTTTAGCTTTCCAGGCCTAGAAGGCCCATGGCTTGGTTTACTATTCCTTTCCAATCTCTCCTATTTGCTGCTTTATTTTTCCAATTTGTGATTTTCAGTTCTTCTATGTCTTTTCAACATCTTTCTTCCATCTGGTTTTCGGTCTACCTTTCTTCTTCTTTCCTCCTATTCCTCCCGTTAGTATTCTTTTGGGAAGTCTCGTGTTTGGCATCCTTTGGATATGTCGCAACCATCTCAGTCTTTGTGATTTTATGATCCCTACTATGTTTGGTTCACCATACATCCTCTCCAGTTCTACATTTGGTCTTCTTATCCACATTCCATTCCATATCTTTCCGCCAAATATTTTATTTAGGACTTTTCTTTCCCACACTTTAAGCATGACTTGCTCGAATTTGTTCATCGTCCATGTTTCACTGGCATACAGTACTATAGGTCTTATCACTGTCTTGTATATTCTTATCTTAGCCCCTCTAGATATGTTCTTATTTCTTAATAAGTTGTTTAGAGCAAAGATACAACGATTACCAGCCATAATTCTCGATTGGATTTCTTCTTTTATATTTGGTCTCCTAGTGAATGTCGCTCCTAGATATTGGAATCTCTCTACTTCTTCGAATGTATATATTTTTGCCTCTGTGTTTATTGTCATATGTCCTTGTGTGTATTCTCGTTCCGTCCATTCCATATATTTAGTCTTTTCTTCGTTTATGTATATCCCTTTCTTTCTTCCTATCGCCTCTAGTCTTTTTAGTATTTCTTTTAATTCTTGTTTACTTCTGGCTATCAGTACTATGTCATCAGCGAATGCCAAGCATTGGTGTTTTCGTTGGTATACAAGTCCTGTCCTATTAATTTCGGCTTCTCTGATAACTATTTGGTATTGAAGAGAATGGTTCAGTCATGTAAAAAAAATGGAGGAGCACAGACTACCAAGAATTGCGCTAGAAGGAAAACCATCAGGCAAGCGTCCACCGGGGAGACCACCAAAAAGATGGAGAGATAGCTGGCAGTCTACCTCTCAAGAAATACTTCAACGTTGGAATTAACAGATCGACAGATCTACAACAAGTATAAGAAGAAGAAAGAAGATCCTAGTTGTTGATGGCGTTATAATCGAAAAAAAAAATGATTTTTATCATATATGACGTGCCTTTTTTCTGTCACTTCCAACTTAATCCGTTAGGAAGAAATCTAAAAACTGTGACGCACTGAAAAATCCTCTGAGAAGCACCATATTATCAAATACACGTTATATGTCTAAAAATACAATAGTGCAGTCACTGAAGGTTTTCACCTCCGATTTCTCTGAACCTCCATCGATTTCTATGAAAATTGGTGAGTAGTTAGAGGATGCCTCAAGGAACAAAGGTGACATGATGCCAACTTACGCTTTTACCCTGGGGGTAGATGCCACCCCTTCTCGGGGGTGAAAATTATTTTATTAAAAATAATACCATAAATAGATAGAGTGACAAATTCTAAGCAAAATTTGTTATATAAAGTTATTAATATAAATCAATACTTTTTGAGTTATTAAAGATCAAAGATTTTATTTTTTCGTAAAAAAATGCATGTTTTAAAGCTGTTTTTCACGTATAACTCAAAAACTATAAGCTTTTACAAAAAAGTTATTATTGCCAAAATTAAAGATAATAAAAAACTGAATACATTTCTCATTTAAAGAACTACACTAATGTTAATTCAAAGTAAGTTATGGGTAATTCAAGGTATATTTTTTTCGACGAGTACGCAAATCTAAGTATTCAAGCTTAAATAACGGGAAAACGATGTATTTTATAAAATATACCTACTTAACACTTGTCAAAGTACTTCGGAATACATATCAAATGAGCTCCATAAGACGTTAATAGCATCAAAATTAAGCAAGTTATGATGAAAATAAGAGAACCCTTTGGAATTTTTTTGGAAAAAGTGAAAAATAAAACATCGCCATTTCCACAAAAATTAAAATTTATAGAAATCCTTACGAGAGTTTCTTTATATTAGCAGTAATTTAGGTATTTAAGTAATGATTTCAACAATTTTGACCGGTTTAAAATGCATATTTTTGAAAAAAAAAAGATATAATTTTAAAAAATCAGAATTTTTCAGATTATCGCAATTTTCATTTTCGTTTAATAATAACTCCAAAAATACTCAATATACGAAAAAATGATATATAATCAAATTTTAGTTTTTTCTGTATCAACTATTTTTCCTTTTTTACTATTTCTATAGGGTACAAAATAACCGAGATAGAAACGTTTTAAGCTTAAGTTTTGCCTGCGAAAACCATGTAACCGGGTAATTTAACCTTTTATTTTTAAAAAAGTAAGGTGTTTAAAAGATTATGTTTAACGTGGTTTAAAAGCCTTTAGTTTTAGCTTTCAAATGGTTTTTAGGCGAATCTCATGTCTTAAAACAAACGGAGTTATTAAAAAAAAAACAATAATATTTTTTGGAAAATTTTTTAAAAGATAACTTTTGAAAGTTTTTGGAGCATAAATTTTAATGCTATCAACTTGTTCGTGGCTCATCTGATTGACATTTTTAAATACTTTAACAAATGCTTAATAAGTTTGTGTTATAAAATGCATAATTTTCCCGTTATTTAAGCTTGAATACTTAGATTTGGGTAGTCGCCGAAAGAAATATACATTCAATTACCTATATCTCACTTTTAGTTAACACTAAGAGGTTTTTCTAGTAAGGAATTTATTTAATTTTTTATTTTCTTCAATATTGGTAATAATAACTTTTTTGTAAAAACTTATAGGTTTTGAATTATTTATAAAAAATCGGTTAAAAACATGCATTTTTCTCAGGAAAAATTAAAATCTTTAATAACTCGAAAAGTTATGATTAATTTCAATAACTTTATATAACAAATTTTGCTTAGAGTTAGTCCTTCTATCGAATTATGGGGTTATTTTTAATAAAATAATTTTCACCCCCGAGAAGGGGTGCCATCCACCCCCACGGTAAAAGCGCAAGTTGGCACCATGTCACCTTTGTTCCTTGAGATATCCTCTAACCACTCACCAATTTTCATCCAAATCGATGGAGGTTCAACGAAATCGGAGGTAATAGCTCATATCCACCTTCAGTGACTCCACTACAACAGGGGTGACTTCTCTCTGGTGTAATCTCCATTTTTGAGTTCCGAGTCCAGATTATGCAAGACGGCTTCACCTGATTTCCCTGACTGATACGCATATTGCCGCTGGTCCAGTGGGTTTTTATTAAGATTATTTTTCTTCATGTATTTATTCTAGATTTTTCCATTGCTTGATGATTATAGACATGATTTTGCTAGGGTGAAGTCTGTTTTTCTGAACGTCACCCTTGTTCTTCTTCAAGCTTTGGGAATGTATACCAGAGCTAGCTCTAAATATTGTGGTCAGGACCCATGATTATTTCCAGTCCTTCTTGGAGTATCATAGGTAATATGCCATCCGGTCGCGAAGTTGTATGGTTCAAAAGTTTCAATAGCCTATCTGACCTTGTGAGCACCAAAAATCACTTCAAAGGTCAGCCAGTCACTTCTGGTTGGGCTGAAGTTTGCTTTTTGATTCAAACAAACATAGCAAGATACACTTCATCTTGGTACCAACAAAAGCGTTAAAAAAGTATTTCTCAATTTTTCTTTTACTATTATTTATATATTTTTCATTACTTTTTTCAATAGTTACTTATTAATTATTCTCTAATTTTTAGTTACGACCGAGAGAGAAGGCTGCCCTGCGGTATAGCGACGCCCTTAAAGAAAAATTCGCTAGTCATCCTGAGGTAAAGAGAATTGCTAGACACAGACACGTTCCAAAACACATCTACAACGCACAGAGAGAAATTCATACCATCAAGCAGAAACAGAAGAAGAAGGAGGCCAATAGACGGGCACACTCCAAACCTGGAGAAGTACCATATGTACCAGAGAGACAGAAACATGTACTTAAGGAAACTCAATGAAAAATTATTTATGTTTTTAAAATTGTTCTAAATAAAAATTACTGTTTCTTTACTTTGTGTTTTTTTTTCAATCTTTTCCTAATCTCTCCCTAAACAGATCCACGTACGGATTAATTTTCTGAGATTTCATCTCTCCTGATAATGTATTTTAAAAATTGTCGATTTTTGCAGCATTTCAGTAAAATAGATCTATCTATGGAATAACCCTTTGCTACTTCTGCTCTCCTGATACTAAATTATAAAAATTGTCGATTTTTAAAGCATTTCAGTAAAGTAGATCTATCTATGGACTAACCCTTTGCTACTTCTGCTCTCCTGATACTGAATTATAAAAATTGTCGATTTTTAAGGCATTTCAGTCAAGAAGATCTATCTATGGACTAACCCTTTGCTACTTCTGCTCTCCTGATACTGAATTATAAAAATTGTCGATTTTTAAAGCATTTCAGTAACTATGGAAACTCTTTGTTACTTCTGCTCTCCTGATACTGAATTTTAAAAATTGTCTATTTTTAAAGCATTTCAGTAAAGTACATCTATCTATGGACTAACCCTTTGCTTTCTGCTCTCCTGATACTGAATTATAAAAATTGTCGATTTTCAAGGCACTTCAGTCAAGAAGATCTATCTATGGGGACTAACCCTTTGCTACTTCTGCTCTCCTGTTACTGAATTATAAAAATTGTCGATTTTTAAAGCATATAAGTAAAGTAGATTTATCTATGGAATAACCCTTTGCTACTTCTGCTCTCCTGATACTAAATTATAAAAATTGTCGATTTTTAAAGCATTTCAGTAAAGCAGATCTATCTATGGACTAACCCTTTGCTACTTCTGCTCTCCTGATGCTGAATTATAAAAATTGTCGAGTTTCAAAGCATTTCAGTAAAGTAGATCTATCTATGGACTAACCCTTTGCTACTTCTGCTCTCCTGATACTGAATTATCAAAATTGTCGATTTTTAAGGCATTTCAGTTAAGTAGATCAATCTATGGACTAACTCTTTGCTACTTCTGCTCTCCTGATACTAAATTATAAAAATTGTCGATTTTTAAAGCATTTCAGTAAAGTAGATCTATCTATGGACTAACCCTTTGCTACTTCTGCTCTCCTGATACTGAATTATCAAAATTGTCGATTTTTAAAGCCTTTTATGCCCGGTTGCACCAACAGATCTTAAGCTTAAGTCGAGAATATCATAACAATTAATATAATATAATTATAATATATAACAATAAGAATACCGTAATATAATAATAGATATAATTGATAATAAGGTAAGAATCTAAAATGATAATGCAACGTAAGTGATACTCAAGGAGGCCCTATCTATAAGTAGAGATTAGCTAAGCTGGAGCTTAAGATCTGTTGGTGCAACCAGGCATTAGTAAAGTAGATCTACCTATGGACTAACCCTTTGCTACTTTAGCTCTCCTGATACTGAATTATAAAAATTGTCGATTTTTAACGCATTTCGATCAAGTAGATCTGTCTATGGACTAACGCTTTGTGACTTCTGCTCTCCTAACTCCTAACACATCATTTTAAAAATTGTTGATATTGTATTTCAGTCAAGTAGTACTAATTATTAATTTATGGACTAACCCTTTGTGACTTCTGCTCTCCTGATACTAAATATTAAAAATCGTCGATTCTTAAAGCATTTCCGTCAAGTAGATCTATCGATGCGACTTCTGCTCCCCTAATACATAATTTTAAAAATTGTCGATTTTTAAAATATTTCAGTCAATTAGATCGATCTATGGACCTACCCTTTGCATCTTCTGCTCTCCTGATACTGCATTTTAAAAATCGTCGATTCTTAAAACATCTTAGTCAAATAGTATCTGTGGGCTAACCCTTTGCGACTTCTGCTCTCCTAATACATAATTTTAAAAATTGTCGATTTTAAAGCATAAAATCTAAAAGTCAAGTAGATAGTCCTGTCGCCAGGGGGGATACAACGGCCTCGTTAATTCAGATGGACTTACTCAAGTTTTTTTTATGTATTTTGACCCGTAGAACACGAATTTTTTGGGTAACAGTTGATCCGGATGTCGATAAGATTGTTATAGACCAAGAACTTGAGGAATCAAATAACAGCGATTTTTGGCAAAACAAAACAATATTTTGTATTTTTTGGGCCATTTTAAGTAAAAAATATTTCTACAAGTTTCTTCGTAGGATGCACAGTTTTCGAGATAAACGCGGTTGAACTTTAAAAAAATCGAAAAATTGCAATTTTTGAACCCGAATAACTTTTGATTAAAAAATAAAATAGCAAGTCTGCTTACCGCATTTGAAAGTTTAAGTCAAATTATATCGGTTTTGATTATTTGCGTTGGTAAAAATTTATTTTTTTATTGTTTAACAAAGCTATAAACACGTAGGGTTTCCCGTGCTTTTACATGCGTTTTAACGCATGTAACGTAGAAATAGTCTTGATTGCACTAGTACCTATTCTACCTACTCGTTCGATTTTAAATGAGAAATCATAGAAACATCACTCACGCACTAGTTGTTTGTAGCTTTGTTTAACAATAACACAATAAATTTTTAGCAATGCAAATAATCAAAACCGACATAATTTGACTTGAACTTTCAAAGGCGCTAAGCAGAATTGCTATTTTATTTTTTAATCAAAAGTTATTCGGGTTTAAAAATTGCAGTTTTTCGATTTTTTGAAAGTTCAACCGCGTTTATCTCGAAAACTGTGCATCCTACTAAAAAACTTGTAGAAATATTTTTTGCTTAAAATGACCCAAAAAATACAAAATATTGTTTTGTTTTGCCAAAAATCGCTGTTATTTGATTCCTCAAGTTCTTGGTCTATAACAATCTTATCGACATCCGGATCAACTGTTACCCAAAAAATTCGGGTTCTACGGGTCAAAATACATAAAAAAAACTTGGGTAAGTCCATCTGAATTAACGAGGCCGTTGTACCCCCCCTGGCGACAGGACTAAGATCTATGGATAAACCTTTGCGACTTCTGCTCTCCTGATACTGCATTTTAAAAATCCTCGATCTTTAAGGCATTTCAATTATGTAGATCTGTCTATGGACTTAACCCATTGTGACTTCTGCTCTCCTAATTTATCATTTTAAAACTGTATCATTAAAACGTGATTTTTTATGAACTGCAAGCTTGTGTTTAATTGATTTTTGCTTGATAAATCGTACCTATGAACTAAAAAAAACGTAGATTTTCTACAAAAAGTTGTATACCATCACCTTTTCATGGGCTATTGCTTTTCGATTTTTCTGCTTTACTTTTCAAAAATTTTAAAATCATCAGAAATAGTAAATTCTCGATAAAAAATGTTAAAGCGTCATTTTTTGATGAGCTGTAGTCTCTTTTTAATTGATTTTCACTTGCTAAATCGTATAAACTCTAAAAGGGTAGGTAGATTTTCTACACAAAATTTCATACCCTAATTTTTTCATAGTCTACAGCCTTTCGATTTGTCGCATTTTTCCAAAATCCATCTATGGCCCCAACTTCTTCTCTTCTGATAATAAATTCTCAGATTCTAATATGGTAAATTTGGGTTTTTTTGGTATACGGTAAATAAAACAAAAAGTCACATTTAAAATTAATTTATTTCAAAATTTCTCAAATTAAATTCAAAACCAATCTGTATAAAATATAAAGCAATTTGTTTTTTAAGCTAGGACACTCTTTATTAAATTTAAAATGTTGTAGACTAGATTTTTATCATTTTTATCTATAGTTAGAAATAAAAACCCGATCTTTTGTGTATCCTAGATAATAAAATATATAAAAGGTAAAAATAGAGGGGTGGTCTGTCTAAGATAAGCCATGAGAGACTGTCTTTTTTCAGTGGGTCAACAACTGTTTTGTTTACTATAAATATAAATATGGAATGTGCGGAAGATAAAGTCGAAGTGAAATCACACTTTTTTTATGAAAATCATCCTGGTAGGTAATAAACTTCTCCAAGAAATTAACGCATCAGCTTATTTGGTTATTTTTAATGTTTCGAATATCCTAAACCTGCTGTTCGACTTAAGTGATTTTTTTAACATGTTATAGCCTTATTCTTTAACAATTGCTGTAATAATATTGTTGCTAGACTGGTAAATTGTCACTGTATACCGGGTGTACCAATCAAACTGTGATTTTTTTCAAAGTTCGCGCCACCCTGTGGAATATTCTAGCAGGTATAAATACTGAAATTAAAACCCAACTAACCTTTTTCTTAACATTCTGTTTTTTGATTCATTCGCTTATGTTCGATAATAAAAAGTTAGTTAAAAAAACTATCCTTGTTTTCATCAATACAGGGTGTTTTTAAATAAGTGGAAAACTTTAAGGGGTAATTCTGCATGAAAAAATAATGACAGTGTGCTTAATTAACCCTTAAGATCCTGAAATAATTTATTTAGAAAATTTTAATTTTTTTTTATTTTGATGTATTCAGGAGAAAGTTTTAAAACAAAATAAATACATTTTTTTTCTTAATTATTTTTGATTTTTTAGAAAATTGCCGTTACATATATGTAACGCATATGATATAGGAGGAGCAAACATATTTAAAATATTTCCGATTATAAATTTCAAACTAACAGACAAATACAAAACTAGATAAATGAAAAATCATAATCAAGTTATTGTAGATGAAAATCTATGTTGCACTTGATACACACTCCCACATTGCACTTGCAACCCGTGGTGCGCACATATGAACTACAGCATTCATCTGCAAATCGTCTCCTTTTCTTATAAGGAATATAAGTCAGTAGATGATCAATCTTATCATATCTTATATCTACGACTACTTTGGACGAAGATGGCCTGCCTGCATCTTTTGGTTTGGTACCATATTTCGTAAGATCCGATGTTACTAGATATATTCGAAATTCTAGTTCTGGCATAGGATCATAGGATCTATTATGTTCAGTTATGTAGAGCATCAATGTAAATATACCATTATGTCCATAGCTATGTCCAGCATCAATGTACATAGACACCACCATGATTTTTTAGAGCAAATTCCTACATGGTATCTAGCTACATTCGGGTCCATAAGATCAACTTCAACTTTTCTTTCACTAGTTTTTTAGCTTTTACTGATAATCTGGAAGGCTGAGTCTCGTCAATATCATCATATATTTTGAAATCTCTTTCACTAGTAAAACAACTTCAACAGGTGCTCTTAGAATTCTCTCGGACATCTTGTTAAAATCAATATATTCCTCATCACCAAACTCCTCGTCTGTAAGCACATTCAATTCTGGGGTTTCAATACCTATATTTATCAACGTCAATTAATCAATTATCTCCAGCGCTTCTTGAAGAGAAAACCGTTTTCTGGAACAAACAATACGTTACAATTCCAAAAGTTCCGATTTTTGCTCCCATATGTTCCTAGCGTTACATATATGTAACACCAAAAATTAAAGGCATTTTTTACAAAACCAGGATAAAATTTCTAAAAATTTATATTATCAGTAAGAGCAGACATTAATTTATTCTCAATTGAAAACACTTTAAACAAAATATAATAACAAAGGAAAGGTAAAAATATACTTTCTCAAACTTGGGATCCATTTTTACCAAAAATGATAAACACCGTCACATAAAACAATCAACTAAATAAACAGGTTAGATCAAATCCTCGAACCAACTGCTGAAAACTAGCAAACAAGTGTCCCTTGAAAGTCTTGTATCATCATCTAATTAAAATTAGAATCACTTCCCGATTTTAAGGCTTAGGATTTTAGCGGCTTCTGTGTTACATATATGTAACGCTAGGAGCTTAAGGGTTAATAAACCTATGTCTCCAAATGCTTTGTTTTCGAGATAAGGGGTGTTGAAATTTTTCTTCCAATTTGGTGATTTATTTATTGCTCTAAAACCGGTTGAGATATGCAAATGAAGGTACATATAAGATACTTGGTAGGTTTTAAGAGATAGTTATTGTGCATTTTTTGACATACAATTAAGAATTTTATTTTTACCATTAAGTATGGTAAACTTAAAGGTTACCATACTTATTTAAAAACACCCTGTATTGATAAAGAACATGGCTAGTTGTTAAAGTATCTAACTTTTTTATTATCCAACACAAGTGAATGAATCGAAAAACAGAATGTTAAGAAAACATGAGGCTATAGTTGGGTTTTAATTTCAGTATTTTATAAATGCTAGAATATTCCATAGTGTGTGGTGAACGTTGAGAAAAAATCACAGCTTGATTGGTACACCCGGTATACAGTGAGAATTTACGTGATACAGCAATAGTATTACAGCGATATTGTTAAAGAATGAGGCAATAACATATTAAAAAATTTACTTAAATCGGACAACAGGTTTAGGAAATTCGAGACATCAAAAATGGCTAATTTTAAAGTGGAGCGTTAATTTTTTGGAGAAGTGTAATAAAAGAGTCTAAGAAGGATAAAAACAAAGAGAAAACGTTTATTAGAAGAGAAGTAATTTCAGAACACGGTAATCAAGAACAATGGACAATATATTATGGGTAGAGTTGTCAAAAGTCGATGAAGTGTTTGTTTTTCACGACATACTAACAAAATTCTTCTCTTATTAAGGAAGAAATGGAAAAGTGCACAGTTGTTGATCCACCCTTACAATATTTGGCTGTGCTAAATCTTACCTCTCGAAAAACAACAGTGCAAGAGGACATACCAGTTTGGACCACCTATATCACCGAAATTACACAACAACATACGAATTTGGGATGTACAAATGGTAAAATTTCATAAATAACTTTGAAACAATTACCTATTTTGATTATATACAAAGTGTACATTTAAAAATAACTATATTTATTACGACATGAAATATCAAGAGCACTTTAGTTTCGCTTCTTAAAATTTACTTTTTTTCTTTACATTGAGCTGTCTTCATTGATACAATCCGTTTTGTGTTATGTAGCTTTATCGATAAAACGAGAAATAGTTTGTATACTAAAATTTATATTATGTGCCAAAAATCATAGATAGCTCCCAAAATTACATTAAAAGGACAATACTGAACCAAAAGACTAGATCATCAGATAAAAGAACTTACACTTTGCACTACAATAATTTAAGTTCATTACCTATCAATTGGAATTATTTACGGGAGGCCTATGTCCAGCAGTTGACTCAAAGCGGCTGATGATGATGACCTATCAACTGTATTTTTATAGTTTCGAAATTCTTTAATCATCAAAAATTTCAAATATTTGATAGTTGACATCTGAATTTAAACATTCTGCAAGTGTGTTTTGCCAGTTGCTAAATATTTCGTCCTATATCTGTTAGATTTTGACAGTAGACAAGTTATAGTTATGGTTTTCGGACGAATTTTGACAGCTCATTGCTGTATTTGACAAATAGCATTGGTATTTTAAAAGTTATCAAATATTTTGACGTTTGGAATTATCTTTTAAAATTAGCAATTTTGTTATGAGCTTTCCAAATATCTTCAGAGTTATCTACTGTGATTTATAAGTTTGCGATTAAAGTTTGATGGTTTTTCAATAAATAGAAAGTATGTTCATGTAGGTATATTAAATATGAGCAACTATATTTAAACAGTTTTTCAAATATTTTGAGGTTTCGATCTCCCTTGTGAAGTTATCAATTGTGTTTTCACAGTTGAAAAATATCTTAACCGATATCTGCTAGATTTTGACGATATCTGCTTTCAAAATATTTTGGGATCTACCTGCTTTTATTAGTGTCCGATGGTATTTTGATGGTTTTCAGAAAGATAGAAAGTCTTTTAATGTATATTGAATACTAGCAACTGATGGATTTTGATAGTATGAAGTTAAATATTGATGGCTTACGAATGCAGGTTGGAGGGTTCTATAGCATTTTGACAGACGATTACTGTATCTTGACAACCAGCAGCAGTATTTCAAAAGTTATCAAATATTTTAACGTTTAAACTTATCTTTTGAAATTAACAATTATATTTTGACATTTTTCAAAGTATTTTGGGATCTACCTGCTGTGTTTTATTACACTGCGGTCTTATAAAACACAGCAGGTATATCCCAAATATATAACTCCGTCGTATTTTGATAGTTTTTAAAAATATAGAAAATCTGTTAATGGTTATTGAATATTAGCAACTGTAGTTTAATAGTTTTTTCAAATATTTTGGGGATTAGATCCCATCTGTAAAGTTAGCAATTGTGTTTTGACAATTGCCAAATATTTTCATCGTTATTTGCTGGGTTTTGACAGCATGAAGTTGAATATTAAAGGTTTCGAACGAAGATTGGAGAGTTGTATAGGATTTTGACAGATCGTTGCTGTAATTTGACAACCAGCGTCGGTATTTCAAAAGTTATCAAATATCTTGACGTTTGGAATTGTCTTTTAAATTTAGCAATTGTATTTTGACACTTTGACAGTATCACACATTTGACAATGTATTTAAAAAGTTATCAATATTTTGATAGTTTTCAAAATATTTTGGGAGTTATCTGCTGTTTTATCAGTTTGCGGTTGTATTTTTATGGGTTTTAAAAAGTATGTTAATGTAGGTATATTGAATATTAATAACTGTACTATAACAATTTTTTCCAATATATTGGGTTTGGACCTCCCGTGTGAAGTTAGCAATTATTTTTTGACAGTTGCTACATATTTTGACAGTTATAAGTGATAAATTGTGCTTTTAAAGTTTATAAATACGTTTACAAACATTTTCATACAGATTACAAATATTTTAGTAAATGAGAAATTTCTTTTAACTATTAGCAAGTAGTTAGAAACTATGTTTTGACAATTGACAACTGTGGTGTACTAAGACCTGACATCTATTAACACAAATGACAACCGTATCTTTACAACCAATACCTGCATTTTTACTACTGACAACTGTGTTAACAACTGACAAACATCTTTTGGAAGTTGCTAATAATAATTCGTCATAATATAAGTAGGTCTTTCCGTTTTATTTCGATAAAACTACCTAACACCAATATTAAAAAAAAACGTATGGGATTCTGGTACAATATTTTTCAATATTCATATGTACATCAATACATATAGGCGCGGTTTCATTCGTTTACATCCAAACACGTCAAGAGGAAATAGATCTGGAATAACCAGGTTTTTAAAACCTAATAAGTTTTCTGAAATATTTTGTCATTTTAATTACAAAGGTTAGCATTGATAATTATAGATACTAAAAGCGAAAATTCTAAACAATATTTGAAGGAAGTACAAGTGTAAAAAATGTATATAAAAAGATATAAGCATAAAAAATATCCAAATGGCAGCAAAATACGTTAGGTATTTTTCAAGAATGCCGTTTTTAAAATACAATATACACTCAAAAACGTCACGCTCCAGTAAAATAATGTGATTATTTATATATTATAATCTTGGTTATTTGCTTCAACATCAGACATATTTGCTCTTAACCAATTAAATATCTCTCGTATACATCCACAGCACAATCAAATGAAGACAGATTTTTCCTTTGTTTCAATTATTTACACTATATCATAAAATTGTTTAGTCTAAATCTTTGTTCGATCTTGGTTTAAACTTGTTTCTCGTCTCAACAAGCAGTCCGTTCAGGTTTGGGGGTTATGAGCTTCTGCCCATCTGAACTGTCTGAGTCGCTCGAGTCTGCGTCACTCACAGACACCACGTTGTAGTTACACGTCACCTTCGGCTTCTTTATTGACACTTTGCTGTAACCTCTTTGTTGGGCCTGGATGGTGCTCTTCTGGAAAAACAGACGATAAGAGATATGCTTTCACAACTAGAATTTATTTTTCTTATACTTAGTCAAAATGTCGCTGACCTAAAACTAACTATCGAACAATAGATGGTTGTTTGATACAATGTTGTTAACAATGAACAATAAGTGTCGACACTTATGATATCTACATACTAAATAGCGTCATTGTCGTAAAACAGATTGAGATTATTTTACCTCTTTTGTAAAGCTCCATGTTATAAAGAAATATTACAATCACTCTTCAATCAACCGCCGTTCAGACAATACAATCACATTTAAATTATACACTTTCGCATTTTTACACATACAGAAAAGACGAGAAAATTTCGGATCATACACGATACATGTATTTGGGCTCAACTCTGCTCTAGGTTGTTGACCAACAAAAGGTTTTCAAATAATTATATTATAATTAATCATACAATAGTTCATCGGGCTACTGGATTCTGAACTCATTAAAAAACAAGTCAGAATTTAACTCCACCCAAATAGTTGCTACGGCCCCGCCCATCACGTATAAAAATTGAAAGCCGCACCTGTGGCGAAAACTAGACTAACCTCTAACCTGACTAACCTGTCAAAACTGCTTTTGCATGTCCGCACAGCCCAAGGATTATAACCGAACCGACTACAAGCACAAGCCAATTGCAGATCCTAGCTTTCTACGCATACGCGGTACGAATGGACTACGTATTATGGATATGTACTTAAAACATATAATTTCACCTAATATACATCAAAGTTTTAATAATTTTTTCTACAATCACTTGATAAAGAAGACTTTTTCGCTTGTCAATGGCAAGGAAAAGTTGACGTTTAGTGAGTTTAGTGAGAACCATACCACCATACAATACAAACAAATTGAAAATTCATAAGTATTCATAAAGGCGCGTCGTCCGTAGCAACCATAAATCCATACAATACAAACAAATTGAATATTCAAACTCATAAAGTTAATGATTTAAAAATAGTTTCATTTTATTAAATTATTGTAGAAAAAATGTTGTATGTATTACAAGCATAAAATGACATTATTGCTTTCGAGAAATTAACGCGCTCCGCTACACGTCGCGTGGTAACTATTACTCTCAAGCAATAATGTATCACTTTTCGCTCTTAATACATAAATAACTATTACCTATAGGGTGTCCCAAAAGTAGCGGAACGGTCGAAACTTGGCGAAATAAACATCGTATCGAAAAACTGAAAAATACGTGTTGAATAATTTTCAAAAATATATCCAATGACAGTAAACACGACCCCCACTCCACCTCCTAGAGGTGGGGTGGGGGTAACTATAAAATCTTAAATGGAAACCCCCAGTTTTTATTGCAGATTTGAATTTCTTACATAAGTAAGTAACTTTTATTCGAGACATTTTTTTGAACTGTGGATAGGTGGCGCTATAATTGGAAAAAACAATGTATCCTGATACCATAGGTAAAATAATATAGAAATTGGTCTAATATCTCAAGAAATACACTTCCAAATGACAACTCAAATACACGTGTTTTATATTTTTCAAAAACTTATCGAACGAGACCGACCACGACCCCCCACTCCACACCCTGGAGGTGGGGTGGGGGTAACTCTAAAATCTAAAATAGGAACCCCCATTTTTATTCCAGCTTTGGATTCCTCATGAAACAATAAGTAACATTTATTCGAAACATTTTTTAGAATTGTTGGTAGATGGCGCTAATAAATCGTATTTTTATAGCGCATCAATCAACAATTCTAAAAAATGTAGGTTATTAAAAAATATTAAATATGAATTGTTTGGTTTATCATTTGGAGGTGTATTTCTCGAGATATTAAACCGTTTCTATAATTTACCTATGTTATCACGATAAATATTTTTTCCCGATTTTTGCGCCATTTATCCAAAATTCGGAAAAATGTCTCGAATAAAAGTTGCTTACTTTTACGTGCGGAATCCAAATCTGCAATAAAAACTGGGGGTTTCTTTAAGATTTTAAAGTTACCCCCACCCCACTTCTAGGGTGTGGAGTGGGGGATCGTGTTTAATGTCATTGGATAGATTTTTGAAAATGATTGAACACGTATTTTTCAGTTTTTAGATCCGATGTTTATTTCGCGAGATATTCGACCGTTCCGCTACTTTTGGGACACCCTGTATATAATCAGTCATAATCATTGCAGATAAGTACATAATTATATGAAACTTCGTAAAAAGTCATGTAATAGGTAAATTGAAATCTTTACCTTACCATTTATAAAAACAACTTATTATTTACATGAAATCTTGATCAATACTGACAACTAACATTTTATAAAAATATCTATTCATTCATTCATTTTAGAGAAAAATTTTTAAATAGAAAATTGTAGTAAATTAAAAAAGCCACAATTTGAGCTACGGTAAGTTTAATTTCGTTAATTTGTTGTTGCAAAACAGCCCGCGAAATGTCCAAAATGGCCGTTTTTATTCTTTAAGGTCTTAAAAGGCCTCCTATTAAAAGTTTTTCTCTAAAACGAATGAATATTTTTATAAATTAATATAATATAAGTGTGTATTCTGTAAACAATCCGATAAATTTTAAAGCCCTCTAAAATTTGCCAGTTTTAACGGTTTCTTGCATTCTGTAACTTCGATTTTTAACAGGTCCGATAAAATTATAAATTTAACGGGTGCCGTTAAATCTTTTACGTTTTATGGAATATTACACTCCCTTTACAAAAAAGAAGAAAGAGTTAACCTTAAATTTAGCAGTCGACCTGTCAATAATTTGTTCCTGTTACTTTAATTTGTTTTTGTGTGTTTATTTTTCGAACGTAAAAATGGAATTAGAAGGTAAAAGAGGGTCTCGAATGACTAAAGGCCAAAAAGAACATCTGGTAACATTTGTGGAAAATCACAGGTTGTTACTGCAGCCAAGATTAAAACCAAGTGAAATAAGATTGGTAAAAGACGATTGGTTGGAGTTAAGCAAACAATTAAATAGTTTAGGTGGATCGCAGAAAAGCGTTTCCCAATGGAAAGAAGTAAGTAACATAGCTCTATTTTAAATTTGATATTTAAAACATGTGGTGTTAGTGTATAAATAAAAGGTATAAAACTAAAAATGTCTCCAGTAATAGCTTAAAATTTAACACAAAAAAAGATCTTTTCCGATCACATATTATTATGATCCATCTTTAGTTTTATTAGGGACTTAAAATATATCTTTTACTCAGTATTCTAAGATAGGACCTACAGTACAGCATGGGTAATTAGACATGCCCTAGGAGGAAATGTAGTATAAACACATGCCTCCAGGTCAAAGACTCAAAATTCTTTTGTAACTTTTCAGAAAATTTTACATATCTTTGAAGTTTGAGCAAAAAATATTGTATAAGTTTTTTAGACACGTTTTTTCATTGAATGGAACTTAAGGTGGATCATATATGATAGGAAAAGTTCTTTTTTATATAATAAGTTGAGCTTTTAATAGGCAATTTTTTATTTTCATATCACATATACCTCCAATGTCGACGAAGAACATAAGGAGTTTCGAGAAAGAAGAAGATATCACATATACATGAGTACCACATATTTTATATGTCACAAGTATACTAGCCATCCCTACTTATTGGATGTGTTTCAGTTTAAATTTTAATTGATGAGATCTTTAATTTAATTTAAAATTCTTTTTTAGACCTTTAATGATTTCAAAACTACTGTAAGAAGGAAAGCAAGGCAATTGCATATTGAGGCTGTTGGAACTGGTGGTGGACCCAAAACATTAAAAAATTTGACCCCTCTTGAAGAAAGGGTTTTAGCATTAATATCCAAAACTTCAATTATAGGAGTTGACGTTCCAGAAGTTGGTATCTTGATGCCCGAAGAAAACGTTAGTTTAAATACGTTGTTTTTATACATTCACTAATAGATTTTTATGTTTCAGGATGAAACTAATAGAGATAATGTTCCCAGTTGTTCATGGGACCATGAAATAGAGCAGCCCAAAATTGTGAGTTTATATTTATATGTTACACTCGATTTGTGAAAACATGCTGTATATATACAGACTATTCATATCAGACGGTTTATATAAAAAATATCTATTTCATAAACGAACTAGTCATTATACAGGGTGTCCCGAAAAGATTGGTCATAAATTATACCACACATTCTGGGGTCAAAAATAGTTCGATTGAACCTAACTTACCTTAGTACAAATGTGCTCATAAAAAAAGTTACAGCCCTTTAAAATTACAAAATGAAAATCGATTTTTTAAACACAACGTTTTTAAAACTTTTTTGCCTCCTATTATTTTTTCGATAATCCAGTTTTTATCGAGATGCGGCTTCTTTTTCAATATATTTACATAAAAATTTTATGGGGGTTTTGTTCCTTTAAAGCCCCCAAACGTTTGTGTACGTTCCAATTAAACTATTATTGTGGTACCATTAGTTAAACACAGTGTTTTTAAAACTTTTTTGCCTCTTAGTCTTTTTTTGACAAGTCACGTTTTATCGAGATGTGGCTTCTTTTTCAAAATATACCTAAAAATGCAAATTATAAATAAATTTTCAGATTATTAACAGGTCTCTATAATCATACTTAACCATATACAAATATGTGGTGGATTCGACAAATATTCAAAATATGTCGATAAACACTGGCTTATCGAAAAAGTACTAAGAGGCAAAAAAGTTTTAAAAACATTGTGTTTAACTAATGGTACCACAATAATAATGTAATTGGAACGCACACAAAAGTTTGGGGGGGTTTAAAGGAACAAAACCCCCATAAAATTTTTATGGGGTGCACAAATTTCACTTTAATTTTTTTATAAGATGTTGGTGCCATAAGAATGCCACATGTCCATTTTCAATCAAAAATCTCTAGGAGTTTTCGATATATGAAAAAAATCGATTTTCATTTTGTAACTTCAAAGGGCTGTAACTTTTTTTGTATGCACTATTGTATATAGGTAAGTGAGGTTTAATCAACTTATTTTTGACCCCAGAATCGGTGGTATAATTTATGACTAATCTTTTCGGGACACCCTGTATAAACAGCAATATATTCACAGTAAAGTACAGTTTTAACTATAATAAATGCAAGAGTATATATCTTATTGTAGAATTTTAATTTTGAGGTTATGTTGTAAATAATACATTACATTTATGTATTTTCCAGTACCTATATATTAAAATAAGTCACTTATAAATAAATTTGATAACCTACTTACCTTTAAATTGTGTCTCCATCTGTTACTAATCAAAATAAATAAAACTATTAAAACTCCTAACTATCAAAAACAAGAAATAAGATAAATTGACTAATTTTGTTGGCACGTTTTATATAATGTCTAGACAGTTTATATTTTGTGAATTATTTTATAGCGGAGCAGTTTATGCATTTTAGATAGCTCTAAGACAGTATACTGCCTAATTTTACATATTGACTGTAACATGTACATATAGTTTAAGTAGCATATCGATGGTGAAAGTTTCCAACCTTCTATGTCAATTTTTGGATATTTTGTTTTGTTGCCCTAAAACTAAAGAGACATATGTATTTTGACTGTTTACAAGCTTCTATGTCGTTAATTCATGTATGGCCATCATAAGCCAATTAATAAAATAACAACATAGGAGCTGTAAATAGTAAAACTACATATTTTTGTTTAATTTAGGGTAACAATACTAATAGATTTTTATATTTCAGGATCAAAATATAGAAATTATTGAGATCCCAAGTTGTTCATGGAACTTTGACATGGAAAAGCCTAAAAATGTAAGCTAACTATTAAATTTTAAAATCAAACATATTTAAAATTAATAGAAATTCATATTTTAGACTCCCAAACGTAAATCAGAAAGGAAAAGAGATGTTTCTCTGAAGAATGTGGCAAGATCACATGAACAGTGTTTAACAAAATTAGAACAATCAAACAATAATTTGGCCAGTGCCTTGTTAAAATTGGTGTCAGTCAAGAAGAGATCAAAGAGTGCAGTGTTTTCTTTGACATTTTAATGTTTATAATATATGTTTTTTATTTTGTAATAATAATACCTAATTCTAATAAAAATTTTGTTAGAAACTTTTTATACTGAGCAAATAAATATTAAAATATATTATGTTGCAATAATTCATTTCTTCTTCTCCGTCCTTCATTTTCCATATCACCAAGGTGATTTTCTAAATTTCTGTCATTATTTGCTCTTGAAGGTTCTTCTTCATGAGGGTTATCTTCAGGTAGCTCCACATTACGATTCCTGCATAGGTTATGCAAAACTGCACAGCTATAAATAATTTTGGCTGCTTTTACTGGGTCGTAATTTAAAGCCCTATGGCCATGAAGACATCTAAATCTACTTTTTAGCATTCCATTTACATGCTCTATTGATACTCTTACTTTTGAGAGAGCTTCGTTAAAACGTGCTTCTGGAGAATTATTGTCAGCTTCACCATATGGTACTAACAACCATGGCTCGAGGGGGTAACCATTATCTCCAATTAAATAATCTGGAGCAGAAGTTGCAATAAAATTGTTTTGCATGTTTCTTTTAATATTGGAAGTCATCCATATGGCAGCATCATGTACAGATCCAGGAAATCGTGCATTTATGGCTATTATTTTTTTATTTGAATCGCAAATGATCATTGTATTCACAGCATAATAATTTTTACGACAGTAGTACACACGTGCAGGATGAATAGGATGATCAGCTGGAGGAGCAATAATTCTGATATACGTCTCATCCACAACTCCAATGCAACTTTTAAATCGTTGATCTATATTTTTAAAACCCTTCTTGATCTTGATTTTTTCTTCATTTGTTACCGGAAATTTGACTTCATCCTGAAGAAGGTGTTGCACAATGACATTAGTGACCTCAGTAATGCTTCTACTAATTACTGGTTGACTTAGACAAAAGCTATAGCCATGCCCAATTCCTCGTTGATAACTTCCCTGTCCAAAAAAATTAAGAACTGACAAAATTTTGATATGCTTAGGAACAGCAGTTATTCTTACTCCTTCGTTCATATGGGGGGAAAGTTTTTCAATTAAATCAAATGCCAAAAGTTTGTCTATCCGAAACAACTTTACAAATGTTCCACTGGGTAATTCGAACGCGTTTGTGGCATCTCTTAACCTTCTTTGATGTATGTTAACTTCTAACCTAAAAGTTTAACAATTTAACTATGAAAAAACTTTATTTCTCATAATACTTACATTCGTCGTCTATCTTCGAGACGTTCAATTAGTAATAGGTGAATAAATCCGTCTAAAGCCATAGTTTTGCTATGAAAATTAATTTCCCTGATTTTAAAACCACCAATATCATCAACCTTTAAAAATCTCGTTTTAACGGATCATTTTATCGGTCACCGTTAAAAATTAACGCCGGATTTTGCCTATAGAATACCAAATACCGTTAAATTTTAATAGGACCTTTAAAATTAACGGAGCTGTCAGTTACAGAATGCCGATTTATTTTTAAGGCCCTTTAAAATATTAAAGGGCTTTAAAATTTATCGGATTGGTTATAATAGTAGTGTAAATAATAAGTTGCTTTTATAAATGGTAAAAATTTCAATCTATTAACATGACTTTTTACGAAGTTTCATATAATTAGGTCTGTAAAGATCTGCGACGATTAGGTATGACTGAAGGGTACCTAGATATGTATTAATTTATAGAATTATTAAAATTTTGATGTATTTTAGGTGAAATTACCTATATGTTTTAAGTACATATCAATAAACTTATACTAATCCATTCTTACCGCATATGCGTAGAAAGCAAGAGGTTATGCAATCGGCTTGTGCTTGTAGGCAGTTTGGTTATAATCCTTGGGGTTGTGCGGACATGCAAGTTTCGTTAGTTTTCTTTCTTCTAGTTCCTTTTCTAAACAGTCAGACGGTTACTTTGGGCAGTGTTGCCAATCGCGTTTCTCTAGATAATATTTCTCTCAAACAAGGTATAATAACGTTTAACCATAAAATATTTACAGGAAAGAAAGGAAATAACTACAAATAACCATAAGTTTATTTTTGTTATTAGTCTGTTGTGGTAGATTGGTAGTTACACTGAAACATATAGGCAAATATCTGATTATTTTTACTGATTACAACTCTCAAACAGATCCGCAAATCGGATTATTATACGACGCTTGGCAACATTGACTTTGGGCGGCGTTATGGGCTGTGGCCCTCTGAAAAGAAGACAGATAGTTGAACGATATTTTATACAATGTGTATTAACCTGGTATGGATATCTGTGTGTCGAAGTTTTATATTGGTCCACTATTTTAAATGCAGTTCAACTCAATGCAATGTTCCGAAATTTTCTCGTTTATTCTGTAGATAAATTTGTCTCTTTTCGTACATTTTTTACTAACAAAAATTGTAATATTAGTGCAATAGTAAATCTCTCATCTGTTAGTTAGTAACAATATAGATTTGTTCGATTATTACTTTGCATCTGGTGCATTCCATTTGGTAGCAGTTTCCCAATCGAAGAAGATACTTCAACTCATCTAATGTGTGTGAGATTAGAACATGATCCACATAATACTTTTAATGTAATAATAATAGTCTCCCTTTTATACCGCTAACGCGGCTTTGGAATTATAGCAGGGTAAAAAGACTAAGTTTTCAATCTAACAGCACACAAAACAATATTTAAACTTAGTCTTTTTTCTAGCAGATGTCGCTAGGGCATCCCTGCCATTTCGTTCGTTGCAATTCGTGACTGCACGCGGAGTTTTATCCTGGTTCAGTCAGAGAGAAAAGCATATGAATCTCCTGATGAGGGGCTAAAAAGCCCCGAAACCGGTAGAGATACTTGCTGTACTCTCTGATTGAACTAGAATATAATACGGCTGCAGTTGTCGGGTTGCAACGCAATTGAAAATGTTTATTCGTTTTTGTAGCAGGGTAGTCTGCTATATCTACGTCTTACGGTATAGAAGGAAGTGCTACGGAAGGTCCAGTACTAAGAAAGGGCCAGGGCTACGCTTCAACCGCGTATTATTACCCCTGGTTTTACCCAAGGTACTCATTTTATTCAGGCTGGGTAGACCTGGGGCCTATATACATTTAAAAATGGCTACTCGACGGCGCTGAGATTCGATCAGCGGCCTTCTGCGTGGAAGTCAGATATCCTATCGCCTGAGCTATCCGGCCAATACTTTTAATTTTACATTTCAAATTCTCAAAACTTATTTCTACTAGCATTCTTCTTAAGTTTCTCACATATCGTCACATTGCTCTCAATTTAGACCCTTCTTCTTGTGCCACTCTTAATGGAGATTGGAAATCATCAAGGCTACCCTGACCTTGTTTACAGCTGACCTAATAAGTTCATTAGTGGTGCAGCCAAACCACTCTCTCAAATTCCGCAACCATGGCAATATTTTACGGCCTGGATTCCGTTTTCCTTCTATTTTTCCTTGAATTATATTTTGAAGTAATGCGTATTTATGACCTCTCATCTTTAGACCCTACTAGCACTTTATTTGGCTCATTCCATGCATTCGTTCTGGACTAGATTCAATTCGCCCTTTCTCAACCTTACTTTACGCTCAATCTCAAATTTTTTCTTATATGTTGACTCTATTTCACTTTTTTCGCTTTTATTCCTTGTTACTGTGTTTTTGCAACTCTTGCTTGGTCTCTTTTTCGTTCTCAAGCATTATCTCGACCACTGGCTTAATTTAGTCCTTACTGTTTCACTCCATATGTCTCATTACCACCTTTATACATTTCTTACAATTTATTTTTCTTCCAAGTTTTCTAGTGTGTTCTCCTTTCCCTGGCGTTGTCCTTTACTTTGTCACACTCTGTGAACGTTTTTCTTATACTTTGTCTCACATTCTGCCAGTCAAATTCGCCCTTGCTTTTTTTGTAACTCTTGTCTCTCTTTCTTGCTCTTAGGCTTTATCTCGCTCTCTGGCTTACTTCATTCCTTACTGTATCACTGATTATGTCTCATTACTAGCTGTATCACTGATTATGTCTCATTATCTCCCTTACACACTTCTTGCTATTTATTTCACTTTTTTTACAAGTTTTCTAATATTCTCCTTTACTTTCTTCGATTTTATTTCACTCTCTGACCTACTTTCTTTCTTCCTTTATCACCCATCATTCCTTATTATCACACTTAGACATTTCTTGCAATTTATTTTTCGTGAAAGTTCTTTAATTTACTTTTGAAATTACCTAAATGTTATACAAGGGACATTGACAAAGTTTCTCTTATAGTTGTTTTTATAACTTTCACCTTCTCAGTCTAACATTTACTCTCACCCTTTGCTCAAGTTTTTTGTTTATTATAACAATTACTCTCCATTACTATTTTCTTAAAAAATCGTTTTGTTTGAATAAACTGACAGCGAAATGTGTTGTGCGTTATTAAAAACCATTGTATTAACAATTAGCAAACAGTTTTAAGAATTTTAAATAATATTTCGTACCTGATTTCACTCTATTCTTACCTGCAGTATGATGAATATGGTGATAAAAAGTATAATGACACACAGGCATGCTATTATTGCTATTCCTGTAATAAAATTGAACGGGTTCACTATCTGTAAAGTAGAAACTGGTTGGGCGGATAGAAGAAGAGCTTCTACATTTATTTTTCTCTTGCCCTCTTGCATTTTGCAACCTACAACAAAATTAACATTTTAAAATCTCTTAACGACAATAGAAAATTGTAACTGTTGGTACTAGAGTCAGCTATTGGTGCGCACCTAAGGAAAATTCAAGATATTGCGAAAACTTTCAGTTTACAATTTTCTTGAAGATATACTTCAAGGGCCTAGGTATATTGGTAGAGACTGCATTCAATGAATGGATAAACAGGAGGACAGCGATAGGCTAAATTTCCCATTAGTGTAACGCGCACAATTACCCGACCTATTTGGCTAATGGTGAGCATATGTCGGATAACTGTGCGCAATAATAGAACTTAAAAAAGAATGTGTGTACTTTTGTACGCACGTAAGAAGTTATGCTTCTATTATATGATTTGAACGAAATCAATATACTTTAAACAGTTTCTCTACTATTTTCCAAAAATTTTTATTAAAACAATACCAAAAATTAAAAAAATAAAAGAAAAAAACACACACAAACACATTGAAAAATGTCACAAATGATTTCTGAACAATAATTGTTGCCAAAAATTTTAATTAAATACGTATTTTCTGAAAAAAATTATATAATAATATACTTAATAATAATCATAAAATCTATAAAAAAAAATAAAAAAAAATGATATAACTTGCATTGGGCTTGAACCTACTTCCCGCGTATCCCGCCGTACGAGAGTCGAAGCGATTTCAAACTGCACCACCTTCGCGTATACGTCATGTGGGAATATACACAAACTGAACAACTTTTTGACATTTTGTTTATATGAATTTTTATTAGTTTGATTTTTGTCGAATTAAACTACAACAATATATAGAGTAAGAAAATGATACATTAGATGAAAATTTGTAGAAAGTTTGTTCGTAATCAGATTATGTAAATTAAAGCATTGCCTACTAGGGGTATAGCATAGCAAGTACTAGGTAAGTACATTATTTTTTTTACATTTTCCAAATAGGTCTGAAGATAATTTTTTATTGGAATACAACTGAAACATTAGAATTACGTACCTGTGGCTGTTCAAAACTGTTTAAAAAGTCACTATAATTATAAATTTGATTTTATTTCTGTCCTCACAACCATAAAAACTAATATATTATACAACATTTTTGTTTACCGATAACCTCCATATTGAACAATTATTGACAGATCATTTCAACACCCAATCAGAGCCCGTATAAAGACTAATACCAAACTGTCGGTGTGCGCATGCGCGCAGATCAATATAAATTCACCCTCAATCTCAATCGCGCCTAAAGAATTATAACTTCAAAAATGACCTTCAAAAATGTAGTTTATTGATCATAAATATTAAAGAGACAAGCAAATATACGGAAAAAGATAAGAAACCAAGTTACAGATATATTAAAAAAATTTATTCATCGCAGCAGCCACATATATATCCTTCTGGACTATCCTCTCCTGTACACATGGCATGGCTCCTTGACAACATATCGAAAACGTTTTATTGTCATCCTTTTTGCTAGCATTACCACATAATACACAGAAGTCATTGGCATCTCCCACGAGATCATTTAACTCATCATTATCGCACAGTTCATTTTCTGAAAAATCTTCGGAACTGCTATCTTCAAATATCTTCCTTTTTGTATCTTTTTTCAATTTCGTGGTTTTCTCTTTGCCCCTTTGTTCAATTTGATACCTACTTGTTTAAACGATATTGCCTTTCTTTTCTTTTTTAAAATTCCATCCCAAGTTAGGCGTTTTTGTTGATATCTGAGATTTTTGTTTTTTTTGCGCCAATTCTTTTTTGTTTGGTGTGGTATCGGAAGCGAACTTGGATTTTCCAAAATGCTGCTGCTGGATGTACTTGAAACTGCAGTATCATTATACCTTGTCTGCAACTTGTGCGCAATGCGCACCATTAGACGAACTTCCACTTCACCACAAATAACAAATTTGATAAATACAAAAAAGAATCGGTCAAAACTAACTATACCAGTGCCTAAAATGGTAAATAAATAACGCGCGAAAACATGTAAACGATAACTGACAGCCGGTAAAATATCTCTCGACGTTCGTTGTGTGGGATAGATTTGGCAGTTGCTACTAATATATAGATGACGCGACAATATAGTTTTCACAATTTTATTAAATAGGAGATTAGAAACAATGATGCGCACAATTACCCGACGCGCACCATTAGCCGACTCTCCCCTACTCTATGTTTGCATGACTACATCTAGTGAACTTGAACTTACCTGGACAATTTCTGCAAGAGTAATGGCACTTTTGGCAGCCATACTCCGTCTTATAGTATCCCTCTGGACAATCGGGTCGGCATTCCCCAGATAGCAACTGCCAGCCATTAGGACAGCTTACACACTGATCAGTTCCTGGACCACTGCACGTCTTGCAGCTCATGTAGCACCTCAAACACATACCTTTGTCGCTGTAGTAACCAGCAGCACAGGTCGTTAAACATTCTCCGCTTTGTAACTAAAAAAGAAAAGTTCACATATTTATATTATAGTGTAGGAAAGAGAGGTTGAACCTTGCAAAATGGACACAAGTCCGGTTTTATTTTTTTTCTGGTATATCAAGGGGTACTTATTATAAGACTAACTTTTTCTTAAAAAAATTCGCCCCGGAACCCCCTTTTCACCCCTTTAAAGGGGGTAATTTGTACTTTTTGCGAAACGTAGTCCTTCCTTGACCTTTTGCAAAAAATTTCTTTTATATAAATATGAAGACGACTATATTTTCTACGATTTATTTCCCAACAGCATATTTCTATCACACACCGTTTAGTGGGGGTGGGGCTCCAAAGTTGGCAAGTTTTTAACAAAGATGTTTTAAAAAAAAATTATTTTTCCCTAACTGTAATGGAAATTAAGAAGAAATCCTGCGGCAATTATTCACAAATAAGTGACTGATTTTTTGGTATAGTTTTCACTTAAGTGTAATTGCCCTTTTTTAATTACAGGGTGTTACATTTTAAAAAACCCCTTTTTATACCATCTGAACAGTTTATGATAGAGTAAAAAGAGTTTCAGCGATATCCCATGTACTGGTGCTATTTACAAATTTGTATAATGCACCCCCATTTTTCCCCGGACCCACCCCAAAAAAAGAAGAATTAATAAAGAAAGTGATTTTCTTCGAATCCTTCACACACAATGCCCTTTATTAACATTAACGTACTTCATATATTATTTTGTGCACGTTATTATTACTCATACATGGACACCAAAAGCGATTTCCTAGTCCAACCCCTGCAGCAAAAAAAAAAAATAAATAAAATTGGGGATTGAAAAAAATTTTTTTTGTTTGCTTTTTGATCCATATGGGCATATGCTTCATCAACAGTGTTTTTAAAGAATATATATGGTTATTGCAACATCCCTGCAGAAACTACCCCTATCCTTGAAAATATACTGCAGAAACTACCACTATCTCTTGGCGAGCATGTTTTTACAATTTTCTCATTACCTATGCATTATTTTTAAATAAAACTTATACAAGGTTAAAGAACACTATTTTTACTCTAAAAATTAGGTCCCATTCGTTTTTTTCGTATAAGCAACCGTTACGGCACAGTGGCGCCGTAAACCTCAGATATGCTTTAACGGGCTCCAGTTTTTGTTTTTTTTTTCGTCACCTGTTCGTTTTATTGATAAAGTACTTATGTAAAATAAAACAACACAGTGTAATCTACAAATTATCACCAATGCACATTTTACATTCTTTGCTCCCCAAAACCACAGTGATGGTCCATAATCAATTTTTGCACATTTTCGCCACCTAGACGCATTTTATTGCATTAATGCTACCCTAATAGCACAATATTTACCCGTAAGTGGTCGCTAAGCAGTGTTGGATCCCGGGAGGGGTGATGGGGGTGATCACCCCCCCCTCAAACCAAGTGATATTATATTTAAAGATTATAAAAATATTCATTTATGTTTATAGAAATACTTATATTATATTATTATTTTTATAAGAATGGCGTACATTTTATGCTTTAGCGACAGTGGCGGATCCAGCATCGTTAAGAGGGGGTGCCAATTGGCTAAATTTTTATAAACATAAATGAATATTTTTATAATCTTTAAATATAATATCACTTGGTTTAAGAGGGAAGGTGATCGTCCCCATCACCACTCCCTGGATCCGCCAGTGCTTAGCGACCACTTAAAGGTCTATTGGGGAATATTGTGCTATTAAGGTAGCATTAATGTAATAAAATGCGTGTAGGTGGCTAAAATATGCAAAAATTGATTTTGGGCCACCACTGTGGCTTTGGGGCGCAAGAAATGTAAAATGTGCATAGGTCATAATTTGTAAGTAACACTGTGTTGTTTTATTTTACATAAGTACTTTATCAATAAAACGAACAGGTGACGAAAAAAAAAACAAAAACTGGAGCCCGCCAAAGCATATTCTGAGGTTTACGGCGCCACTGTGCCGTAATGGTTGCTTGTACGAAAAAAATGAGTAGGACATAATTTTTAGACTAAAAGGTGATCTTTAATCTTGTATAAGTTTTGCTTAAAAAGAATGCATAGGTAATGAGAAAATCGTAAAAACATGCTCGCCAAGCGATAGGGGTAGTTTCTGCAGGGATGTTGCAATAACCATATATATTTTTGAAAAACACTATTGATGAAGCATATGCCCATATGGATCAAAACGCAAACAAAAAATTTTTTTTTTCAACCCCCCACTTTATTTATTTTTTTTTGGCTGCAGGGGTTGGACTAGGAAATCGCTTTTGGTGTCCATGTATGAGTAATAATAACGTGCACAAAATAATATATGAAGTATGTTAATAAAGGGCATTGTGTGTGAAGGATTCGAAGAAAATTCTTTATTAATTCTTCTTTTTTTGGGGTGGGTCCGGGGAAAAAATGGGGGTGCATTATACAAATTTGTAAATAGCACCAGTACATGGGATATCGCTGAAACTCTTTTTACTCTATCATAAACGGTTCAGATGGTATAAAAAGGGGTTTTTTTTTTAAAATGTAACACCCTGTAATTAAAAAAGGGCAATTACACTTAAGTGAAAGCTATACCAAAAAATCAGTCACTTATTTGTGAATAATTGCCGCAGGATTTCTTCTTAATTTCCATTACAGTTAGGGAAAAATAATTTTTTTTTAAAACATCTTTTTTAAAAACTTGTCAACTTTGGGGCCCCACCGCCTACTAAACGGTGGGTGATAGACATATGCTGTTGGGAAATAAATCGTAGAAAATATAGTCCTCTTCATATTTCTATAAAAGAAATTTTTTGCAAAAGGTACAGAAAGGGCTACGTTCCGCAAAAACCACAAATTACCTCCTTTAAAGGGGTGAAAAGGAGGGTTCCGGGGCGAAATTTTTTAAGAAAAAGTTAGTCTCATAATAAGCACCCCTTGATATAGCAGAAAAAAAAAATAAAACCAGTCTTGTGTCTATTTTGCAAGGTTAAACCTCTGTTTCCTACACCATTATAAATCGTAATAGAGGCCATTAAAACGGAGGCCATATTCTTATAGGTAAAATAAAAAATCTCTTCAACTTATGCCTTCACCAATAGTCGATACCTGAAAAATGGAAAAACGCAGTAACAATACTTTGCATAAGAAGAGAGATGAGTCATTAGCCTGCTAAACCACTTATACAAACTCTTTACAAAAGTAGTGACATCTTCTTCTTCTTCTTCTTCTTCTTCTTCTTGGTATTCAAAGTATCGATACTTGGAGTATCGAGTACCAGGCTCAAATGGAACTGGGCAGAACACATCGCCAGGCTGAAAGATTCAAGATGAACACGAAAGCTGATGGAATAAAGACCAAGAGAAGATGAACGCAGTAAAGGAAGGCCGCCTACACGATGGACAGATGATATCAGGAGGATTAGTAAAAACTGGCAGCAATTGGGGGAGACCGACATATGTCCAGCAGTGGACGTAAATTGGTTGGATCATTATGATGATGATTATAAATTTACTACATTTTTACCGGCGGTTTACATAATATGATGAAATTTTAATTTACCTGTAGTCCACTCTTACACTCTGTACAATTTGTTTTTGCCACGCATCTTGCGCATGCGTGTAGGCATGGTTCGCAAACTTGGTTGTCTTTTTCGTTGTAGAAACCTTTGTCGCACTTTCCTACACACTTAGTACCCTGAAGGATCAACGGGCTGGCACAGGATATACAGGCTTTTTCTGTAGGTCCGTCGCAAGAATCACAAGTGGAATGGCATGGTTTGCATAGGCCGCTGTCGTAGTATTGATCTAAAAATAGAAACGAGATGAGAAAACGTAAAATCGTTCGGTTTATTATTGAAAAACAAGATATAGTCCGTTCGCTAAACTCAGACTCAACTGGCTAGTGATTTAAGCTAGTAATTTTGCCAATTTGATAAAATTGCCAAAAAAATAATTACTAAATAGTTAATAATTACTAAATATTTAGTAATTTTGCAAATTTTGTCAAAATTGGCAAAAAACAAAAAAGTTACGTACTAAAATCATTAGCCATTTGCGTCTGAGTTTAGCGAACCGACTATATTAGATAAGATAATGTTACGATTTCCAAGCGCACGTATACCAGGCCGGCCCTGACTAGTCTAGCCGCTACCGAAGCGCCTCAAAGACAGAATGACGCCGCGTAGTCTCTAGAGAAATTACTGGATCTTTCTAGAAGACAGAGTCGGCATAAATAAATAGAATCATTTTAGATTCTACAGTCAGTGAGTTTATAAATTGTATCGAAAATTTTGAATAATAAAACGGGTATTGAATGTACGGTTTTAATTTCGGAATGTACGGTTTTAAATTTATTATAATATAATTATGTTTTAGTGTCAACAGCTTAGGTTAGGTTAGGTTAGGTTAGGCATAACAGCTTAGTATAAATAAATTAAAAATAAGTGTAAATAAATTAAAATAAAATCTAGAGATAAAGAATGTAAAAGATGCCGACAACACTGGTATAACTACAGGTTCTGTTAGATTAGAATGCTAAAAAAGTTATAAAAAGGGGGAAAAGTATAAAACGTAGAGGAAATCTGTCAAAATGTGGGCAGTCTTGTCACAAATGGTAAAAAGTGTAAAAAGTGAAAGAATGCTTTAAAAAGTGGATGAAGCATGTAAAAAAATGTAAAAAATATCAAGAAGTGACGGACAGTCGTTACAGCATGGGGAACATTTGTAAAAAATGATAAAAAGGTATGAAAAACTACATTAGACGATTATTAGATTACATAGAAGAATTAGTGAATAGCGTAAAAAAGTGGGGGAAAGGTGTCAAAAAGTAGGGTGCATTGTAAAAAGGTTCAAAACCTGTTAAAAAGTGGATAGATCGTGTGAAAAATGGTGAAACTCTACAAACAAGTATTAAAAAAGTATCAGTCGCTTCATAAAAGCACACAGAATGAGATGGATGGGACGCGTGATGAGAATCAGAGGTGTAACCAGGATGATCCTAAGGGAGGGGGGGTTACAACTACTTGATGGTCTCTGGGGGCTATGGAATAGTAATGGTGTTAAGCGTATAGAGCTCAAAGTACATCCAAATGGGGAGGTTATAACCCCCAAAACCCCCTGGTTACGCCTATGATAAGAATGGAAAAGAAGAGGATGTTAAAGATGAACCTAAAACGGGGCCAATCACAAAAAGAAGAAAAGGAAGACCCAGACAAAGATGGCTTGATAGCGTACAGGAAGATCTCAGAAATGAGGGAATTATTGGTTGGGAAGAAAGAGTAACAAACAGGGACGGATGGAGAAGAATAGTACCTAAATCAATTTAGTAGGCAAAGGGCATGATTGGACAAAAAGCTACCCCACTTGATACACGTTTTGTATCAATATACCTATAGTATTATATTATCGTATTATATTAATATTATTTTTAGCCCTAGGCCATTAAGGCCTGTTGAACTTTTTAAATAAATAAAGTAGGAAAAAGCTGACAAAAAGTGGGGAAAACTTGTAAAAAATAGTCAGAAGCTGTTAAAAAATAGATAAAACATGCAAAAATTGTGGACAAATTGTAAAAAAATATAAAAAATTTTTTTAAGAAACGCTTTTTTTTTAGTTACGAGTGACTAAAATTAAAAATATTTTAAAAAAATCAATCAAAAAGCAAAACATAAAAACATCAAACTCGAAGGATTATTCTAAAAAACCTGTTAGACAGATTAAACATACAAAAATCTTACAGATTCGTTAAACAATTGAAAAAATCTAACACATTCGTTAAAGAAAAGCGTGGGACGCGTCTTCATCGAATAAACGGTTTGAGAATAGATACTTTTTCACTTTTCGCGCCCCACGCTTTTCTTTAACGAATGTGTTAATCTGTCTAACAGTTTTTTTAATAATACTTAGGGTTTGAATTTTTTTATTTTTTGCTTTTTGATTGATTTTTTATAATATTTTTAATTTTAGTCACTCATAACTAAAAAAAAGCGTTTCTTTAAAAAATTTTTTTCATATTTTTTTTACTTTTTAGCCTTACACTTTTTAAACATTAAAATATATCGTCATGTTTAAAAAAAGGATGTATATGATAGGCACATTTTTTGCATTTATTTCAACATTTGATACATACATTTTACATTTTCTGTAATTTGCTCATACATTTTTTAAATCAAAATCATTATTTACACCTATTACAGTTTTCGCAGTCTTTCCATCTCTTCTAATGCTTTACTATTGCACGGTGTAGACCCTGTAAATTTCTCTCAATGCAGTTCTTCGATGCGCAAGCCGTCTAATGATCGCACTCGGCTCAATGCAACGTAAGCCTGTCTTTCCGCAAACACTCATTTAATAAAAAATCTCAAAAGCAGTTACTTAGTTAATGCAAATTGTCGCAGGAAATATTTATGCGTCAAATATTATTTAGTACATACATTGACACTGGACCCTTAATTGCACGATGTCACATAATAACATTCACAGCACATAGGTCACAGAAACACACTTGTTTATAAATGACCGTTGAATATGTTTAAGGGTTCGTAAGAAATTTTGAATTAATACGCCAAAACGAAATCTAATGTTAATTGTAGCACAAAACGTCTCTACCAGTGGTTTTTCTAAGACTACGTTAAAAACACGAATATTTTTAATTCGAGTTTTGGTTGAAGGTTTGTTTCGTATCGTATTGAAATTTGACACGAATAAGCGCCGATGTTTATATAAACAAAGATATGAGCGTTCAAAATCGTCGCCGCTTAGGATGCGTGATGTACAAACATGAAAAGTAGTCGGAATTGGAAAAAATTTGAAACTTTATTGTTTATTTATGAAGCATAACGTAAACAATTAACGTAAAAAGTGAAATTATGTATAGTTCATATAATTAGCTACAATCTGTAAAAGTTTCGAGTTTCTACATTGTAAAAAACAAAATAATTTAAACATTTTCCATTAAAATATTTTTTTTTATTTAAACAATTAATAAACATACAAAAAATTATTGACTATTCGTGTATTGTTCCCGCGAATGCATATGTCTGCAAATTTTCATTCATTTGCATTAAAGAAAAAGCAGTCAAATTAACGTCTAAAGATTCGACCCAAACGATTGAAGTAAAGAAAAGCGTTTAAAAAAGTGAGAGAAAGCTGACAAAAATTGAGGAAAACGTAAAAAAATGCCAGAATCTGTTGAAAAGTGGATATATACAGTCGAACCCGCTTATTAGAATACCGGTTAAAGGAATATCCCGGATTAAGGAATAGAAATTTGAGGTCCCAAAACGTTTTTACTAGGCTTATATGATCGGTTATTAGAATATCCCTGTTATAGGAATACTTTTTTTTGGCAGGAAGGCTATTCCAATAAGCGGGTTCGACTGTATTTCATGTACTAATGGGGGAAAACCTGTAAAAAGTGGGAGAAAGGTGAGAAAAAGTGAACCTAGGTTTAAGGTGAAATAAGCTTAAAAAAATGGGGGAAAGCTGACAAAAAGTGGATAAAACATGTAAAAAAAGTGTCAAGAAACGTGTAAACAAATGTTACAGAAGTGTTAAAATCTGGATTAAACTTGAAAAAATTGGTGAAAAAGTATAAAAAAGTGGGGAAAAGGTGCCAAAAAAATGAGGAAAACTTGTAAAAAATGGTCAAAACCTAAAAGTGAATAGAACGTGTAAAAAATTATGAAAATATGTAAAAAAATGGAAGAAAGCCGACAAAAAGTGTGCAAAACTTATAAAACACAATACTGGTAAAATTGACGACAAGGTGAAATACGCATTATGCTTTTACTTTTAGGTTTTTCGTTACTCTGAAATTCTTTTTACATTCTTGTTTCCGTAATATTTGATCGACCTTTTTTGTAAATATAAAAGGTACTCACCAACATCGCACTTATCGCTATTTTGCGAGACGCACCGTCCCTTGCTGTTCACCTTCCAGTCGTCCAAACAGGAGATACACGTCGTTTTGTTACATTCGCTGCAGCCCGGGGGGCACTCTATGCACTCTTTTCTCTGCGAATCGGCATAATGGTGGGCCGGACATTCCTTTATGCATCGTCCTTCGTGCCAGAACCGCCCGGTGGGACAGGAAATGCACTGAGAACTGTTTGATCCCGTGCACGTCTCGCACGATTCGTGGCATGATCCACAACTGGAAAATAATATTGCTAAGATTAAGGAAGGAATTTATAAGTATTGATTGGTTAATTAAGAATGAATGAGCTATAAAGATTATCAAATTTTACTGATTAAAATTTTATGTTTTCGTTAGTCAATTTCACCAACTTTCAATGTTATTGTCATCTATAATGGCTTAGTTGCGTCAAGATTGTATATTTTATACACATTTACTATTAATAATTATAATGTTTTATACTTCTAAATGTACTTAAAGTGTCACGGCTACTAACGCAACGCTTCAGCTGTGTAAGCAGTATGGTGATTTAAGTGATACGCTTTACATTCCATTAAAAAATCAGAATAAATGTATTAGGGGAGTGCATATAGAATTTCACTTCGGAAAAAATCAAACAAGATAGAACTTTTTGTAATTTCATTAAGAAATGTTTAATAAACAACATATAAAGTTCTACTCGAGAAGTGGGTGCTTCATTTTTTATTAAACAAATGAACTACGAAGTTTGATGTTTTGTTAAATAACTCCGAAAATATAAACTTTAGAACAAAACTGACTTGACCATTGAAAAATTCAGAAAATTGATCCTAAAAGAAGAATAATCAAGCTATCTTACGGTTATAATAAAAAGAAATAAAATGTATGGGCATAAGTACGGTGGGGGCGGAAAGTGAGCCTTACATCAATTTTGTTTAAAAATGATAAATGTGTAACTAATACAATTTTTCTTATAAAACCCTAAATTTTGCAGAACTTACCTTTCAAGCATCGTACTAAATGATGTTTCATTCAAAAAAATCTTAAAAATTTAATTCAAACGATATGACGTCTTAAAAAAAGTAATTTTTGAAATCTTCGTAGTTTTATAGAATTACCACCAATTTAAGACTGTATTACTCAAGTTTGAACAGATCTATTATAGTTTTATAAGTACTTTTTTATAGCTTAGGATGTAATCTTTAAAATGCACTAAATTATTTTACTTTAGAAATGAAATACACTATTTCTTTTTGGGAAAATTAAGAAAGATAACAAAAATGTAATACAAAAACCGAAAATTACCAGCTAAAAAAATGTTTATATAAAGTGATCAAAACTTTTTTTCTGTAAAACTTACCCAAAATACATTTAATAATAAACTTTAACAATAAAAAATGTTCAGAAAAAATTTTTTTTTAGCTCTTATACAGTATGTCTGCGTAACTGGGAACCTGTTGATAACTTTTTTATTATGAGTTTTACGAAAAAATGTTATTCTTTATAAAATACTCTGCATCATATATAATCTAAGATGCAATCATCAAATATCAAATTTAATGAATTTTATACGAGGTATGTCAAAAAATATGAATTTCACTCAAGAGTAAAGTATCGTTAAATTTCACAATTTCGAAAATTGTTATAAAGAAAAGTTGTTTGGAATTAAAAAATTTGTTTTAGTGTTCAATTACGTCCTTCTAATTAAAATATCGTGAATAATAAAGGCACTTAACTCTTAAGAAAAATTAATATTTTTTACATACCTCGTATAAAATTAAAAAAGTTTGATATCTGGTGATTGTATCTTAGATTTTAGACCAGGGAGAGCATTTTATGAAGAATAACTTTTTTTCGTAAAAGTGATAATAAAATAGTTATCATAATTGTAATAAAATGATGATGAGTATCGGTAATTTGAGAAAAAATTGAAAAATTTTTTTCGATTAGAATAATGTAATTGTATATTTAAACATAGTTTTTAATTTCAAACAACTTTTCATAATAGCATTTTTTGATATTCTGAAATATAAAAATGTACTTTACTCTTTAACGAAATTCATATTTTTGACATAACTCGTATAAAATTGATAAAATTTCATATCTGATGGTTGAGTTTTAGATTTTTGACTATCCAGAGCATTTTATGAAGAATAACTTTTTTTTCGTAAAATTGATAATAAAAAAGTTTTCCATGTGGTTCCTAGCTACGAAAACATACTGTATAAGAGCTTTTGTATAAGAATTTTCAAATTGCAATGCCATATTCGGATTCAGTTTAATCAAAAACAAAATAGAAACATATTTGATCAAAGTAAAATGATGAATTTAACATTATTTTTCATTATTTTTAAAATTGTTAATACAAACCAATTGTTATTGTTTAAACAATTAATAAATAATTAGCGGCCTAATCTGCGAGTACTGAATAGAACTTTTTACTTTAACATGTATATAAACTAACATAATAATAATAATAATATCGTATGGCATTTTTGCCGGGGAGATCCTTTCGGATAGTTCCGGCGCCATTTACATCTTTAACCCTGTTTTAAGTAATTAGTGCCGATGTACACTAGCCCAGGGGGACCGACGGCTTTACGTGCTCTCCGAGGCACGGTTAGACGGCTCGTGTCATTATTGGAAATGAAAATGGTTTGTCTTTGGCAGGGCTCGAACCCACGTGCACTGGCGTATGAGGCCAGCGTTTATGCCGTTACTCCACGGCCGCTCATAAACTAACAACAAAAGTTTTAAAAAATATAAGCTTGTTTGAATTTTCACGAAACAATGCATGTTTTAGTTCTAATTGCACTCCCCTATATCTGTATTTGTCTATTTCAGGGGAACACCAAATGTGGTTAAAGAAAGGAGTTTATAAATGACTTGCATTCATGGTATTACGTGGAAAGGACAAATAGCAAAAGAACTAAGTCAAAGATACAAACTGTGGTATGTAGGAAAAGAAACACTAAGAATGGAGTTGTATAATGGCTGATAGTGAAATAAAATGTAGATAGTACAACTAGACGAAAATACAAACCCCGTCCCCGTACACAAACCCTAGAAGACGTCTTCAAAACTACAAATTGGTCAACTTATGGCATTAACGTTAATGGCAACAAGTGAAACAACCTCAGATTCGCTGACGACCAGGACCAGTGATAACGGGCCTGCAAGCGATGCGCTGCAGGCGGGCGCCCCTCTTTGGGAGCGCCAAAAAGAGCATTTTTTTTCGCTGGTGGTATATAAAATACTAATTAAAAAAAACAACGGGCGCCGAAGTTAGTTTTGCAGCCAGGTACCGTAGACCTAAGCGCCGGTACTGCCGACGACTTTGTGATTATAGCGAGCACCTTCGAGAAACTCCAAATTATGATGGAGAAACTAGCAGGCAGCTCCCAATACATCGGCCTAAAAATAAATACGAGAAAAACAAAAACAATGACAAACACAGATGACCCCAGGGGTATAACTATAAATGGCAGTGAGACAGAACAAAACCAGGAATCTCCTAGGCCAAATTCTGACATTTTACAAAGATAACCAAAGTGCGGCAATTACTATACTTTGTTTTTAAACCAAGAGAACTTGGAAAACTAAAAAGATAGATTCACACCCAAGAAAGTCACTAGAAATATCACCAAGTACATTTTTTTTTTTTGGTTGTCCATATCGGCCTTTGACGGTAATCCATAAATATTATATTATACTAATACGTCGCTAAAAAGTTCTGAAAACAACTGTTCTTTATATAAAACAGATTAACAATCTAAAAATTAAAGGAATAACGCAGAAAAAACAAAATACAAATACAAATACAAAAAATCGCTGATATAACTTATTTAACCTATGAAATGCCAAAAGTGTCAAAATTTTATAAATGTCATTAGTGTCAAAATTTGATAACAGTGGAGTATTTGGTTGGAGCAATTACAAACAAGCTTTACGGCGCGTGAAATTTGAATTACTCCTCTTGGTTTAAAAACAGACTATAGAAGAGCAAGACTACCATGGGCATGATTTGGATAACTTAGTTGGATACCTAAGAACCGCAAGATACCCCAATACTTGAGGAGCAAAGTGTTCAACCAGTGTATCCTTCCTATCATGACATATGGACACTAATCAAGGTGAGGTACCCGACTGACTGTCAGATAAAAAGAGAAACGACTGGATAAGATCAAAAGCACAAGTCAAGTCCAAGACATAGCAACAAAAATTGATAAACATAAATGGAGCTTCGCAGGCCATTGGAGACCTTATGAAGGTAAACGACCAAAAGGAAGACCACAGATGAGATGGGTTGATGATATTAAAAGAATAGCCTGAACAAATTGGTAGTATGTTGCTCAGGTCAGAGACCGATGGACAGAGTTGGGAGAAGCGTATGTCCAAATATGTAACACAGAAGGCTAAGAAAAAGAAGACTGAGTGATATTACATCAAAGGAGGAAGTTACAATAGGAGGTGATTTTAATGCACATGTAGGTCAATCCAATATAGGACATGAAGCAATACATGGAGGACTAGTTTTTGAAACTAGACATGAAGCTGGAAATGACATGCTGGAATAAGCAACAGCATTAGATATGGCGAATGTTAACAATTTCTTTCAAAAAAGAGAAACTCAACTTATTACGTACAAAGGCCGACAAAATCACTTTCAAATAGATTATTTTATGACAAGACGATATACATAAATGTAAGGATGGAAAGGCAACGACATAAGTTGCTTGTGCTGGACATCGAAGTAAAAAAGCGAAATTATACCTAAATATCGGGGGAGGGGGGGGACACCACCGTAAATCAAGTGGTGGATGTTAAAAGATGCCAAAGAAGGTCTATTCAGGACAAGAATAGTAGAAAAAATTTGTTTGCAACATGAAAGAAAGTCAAAAGAAATCAAGACCAGTGTCATTAGAGGTACTGCTATTGAAATTATTGAGAAAACGTGAGGAAAGAAGTGAAAAAGATAATGGTCAAACTAGGTTCAAGGAAAATAAAAGTAAAGGTCTTGAGGAAACTCAAGAACTCCACTTTCAAGGTTCAAATCTGGAAAGTGGAAAGTTTATTTGGAAAGATAACTATATTAGGGGAAGCCTGGAAGTGGCCCCAATTGATATCAACTTGACAGAGCATAGAATAAAATGGTTTGGTTTTGTTCAATGTCGAGACGTTAGGGATTAAAAAAAAATTGCTCTGCGCGTTTCTGGAAGGAGTAGGAGAGGCAGACTAAAGAAAACCTGGGGAGAGACGCTTAGTCAGGACATATCCGTTTATTAGTTTTATTTTTATACCAAAATAATTTATCATGACTCATTCAGTTTTTATTTCTTTTTATGCTGGTTTACTTATTTTTCGGTTCAGTTAGTAAAACTCTTATTAAAACTCTTAATTACTCACCCATAGTCATCAGTCTCGAAAGTACTAAGAGGACAAGAAGCTAAACATCTATTTTGGAATAATAATAAATGGTGATCACAGCTGGTACAATGGTCTGGACGATCCTGACAACCCGCGCAGTTGGGCTGGCAAGGAATGCAGGTTCTATCGGCAAAATCTGAAAAAAAATATCATTAGTACTTTTTCCAAAATTGTATTAACGTAAAGAATATTATACATCTTGGCTGTATACATATAGTCCAGAGAAATAAGGATTTTCTCACTTTCTCAGGACACTCAAATATCCAGGTAGCTGACTACTTTTTTAGTTATTGTAGACCTATAGGAAGAAAACCTACCTATTTCCTGCGTATAGTTCGCGTCCATTTTTTAATTATTAACAATTTAGTGCCAAAAACGCGATTTTTTCTATTTTTTGCACCCCATTAAAAAGCTAAATAGTTGTGAAAAGCTAAATCCCATCCATAAGTGAAAAGTTTGATGCGCCACTGTCGACGCATGTGCCACTAAAAAGTGACGGCATAATGTTCATACGTTTTCTTTTAGGTTCTACTATTTAAGTTATAGGGTCTTATCGTGCCTAAAATGATTAGCAAATTTCACCTATAGCCGCTCTTAGTCTAATAATATTCAGAGAAAAATATGTTGGGAAAAAGGACATTTCATTATCAAACTTTATTTATAGTATAACTTACTCTCATAGTATCCTTCAGGACATTGCTGCAAGCATATATCCAAATCGATGACTCGCACGTGTCCAGGCGAACACGACAAACAGCTCTTTTGATCTGGACCTGTACACGTTTCGCAGGCTTCATGACACGGTTGGCAAACGTTTTGGGAGTCGGAATAACTTCTAGGGGGACACGTAGATACACACGTTCTACAACAAATTGAACAATTAAAATATCTTATCAAGAACTTGAAGATTTCGATCACTTACTTGTCCATTCTCTTATTCTTGCACGCTATACACTTAGTAGGACCTCGTCCAAAGCATCCTTGTTCATCACATTGTTCATCACAGCCTTCTTTAGTTTCCTCCTCGTTTTCCAAATCGTTTTCCTGGTTATCACGCACTTCGGTTCTCTTTCCTTTACCGTCTAGACTACTGATGGCTTCTTCTGGATCGGATCCAGAGAAGGAGTATATGTTCGGAAAGTCTTGGAAATTCTTAAAGATATTATCTTCAAAAAAATTATCAGTGACGGGATTTACAGGTTGTGCTTGTGTCGGAAAGGTGAAGGTGTTCAAAGGAGATTTCCATGGAGTAGATCTAGCTCCATTTGGGGGACGAAGTCGTACGGGATTCACAGATGTACCGTAGAAGATTAATTGCCACTTCTTTAGTACTCCAGGCTGATTAACGTGTCGATTACCGGAATTGATAATCTGTAATCTCCATTTTCCTTCAGCCTTTTCTCCCCAGAAATGCACGCTAAGGAATGGCCAGTCATCGAAGTTGGAGCTAACAACGTCTCTTGGTCTTTCGAAGAGAAGAGTACTGGTAGTACCCATTGGAGAAGTAAGAAGAATACGAAGGTTACCTCTGGGAAAGAATCGTAAAGAAATCTTACATTGAACGTGCTCTAAAAACCGGACGTCGTTCAAGGTACCACTACATGCGTCTACTTCCATATTGAAATTCAAACTGGAACCTGTAAAAGATATTAAATAAAATATGTACCAGGCTTTCCTACTGCAATGATTAATTTACCATAGGCAGGATTAATTGGTCGATCTTCTACAATTTCCTGACTTTTACAGATGTGTTGAGGCGGTACCGTAGTCCATTTTTCGGCTAAAGTAACCAAAGCACCAGCGTCCATGAGACCATAACCAAATTTATGAGAAGCTTTTCGCCCAACGCCGTTTACTATCCATCCAGCCTCTTTCTCCAGTGGAGGAGCTCTTGAAGTTAGTACTACTAAATATTGCATGTCACGCCACGTCAACGTGGGGTTGGCTTCAAGAGCTAGGGCGCATATTCCAGCAGCTGAAAATAAACATTTAGTTGAGGAAGGAATTATTTTTCAAGCAAAGGAAAAGAAAATAAGGACATTGTTTATAAATAGTGAGAATTGTATGATGAGATTAGATAAAATGATAATTATCTATAACGGAAAAAACTAAACTTAGGTGCATAGAAATCGGCCCACTTAAAAATTTGGTCATTTTTGATGTCTCGAATTTCCTAAACCTGTTGTCCGATAAAAGTGATTTTTTAATATGTTATAACCTTATTCTTTAACAATACCGCTGTGATAATATTGTTGCTAAACAGGTAAATTTTAATTGTATACCGGGTGTACGAATCAAACTGTGTTTTTTTCTCAAAGTTCGCATCACTCTGTGGAATGTTCTCTTATTTATAAAATACTGAAATTAAAACCCAACTACCTATAGCATTATGTTTTCTAAAAATTCTGTTTTTTGATTCATTCGCTTATGTTAGACCATAAAAAAGTTAGGTACTTTAACAATTAGCCATGTTTTTCTTATATACAGGGTGTTTTTAAATAAATATGGCAAAATTTAAGGGGTTTAAGGGTTACTGCATAAAAAAATAATGACAGTTTGCTTTATAATCGTATATCTGCAAATGCTTCGTTTCCGAGATAGGGGATGTTGAAATTTGCTTACAAACTGACGATTTATTTATTGCTTTAAAATCGGTTGAGATATACAAATGAAATTTGGTGGGTTTTAAGACGTAGTTATTGTACATTTTTTGACATACAATTAAGAATTTAATATTCACCAGTAGCGCGCAGACGGGTAATAAGACTGATCATATTATAACCCGTAGGTATGCACGCCAATGGTGAATATAAAATTCGTAATAGTGAATATTAAATTTTTAATTGTATGTCAAAAAATGTGCAATAACTACGTCTTAAAACTCACCAAATTTCATTTGCATATCTCAACTGATTCTAAAGCAATAAATAAATCATCAGTTTGTAAGAAAAAATTCAACATCCCGTATCTCGGAAAAGAAGCATTTGCGGACATTACGATTATAAAGCAAACTGCCATTAGTTTTTCATGCAGAATTACCCTTTTAAAGGTTGTCGCACTTATTTAGAAATATCCTGTACTGATGAAGAACATAGTTGTGAAAGTACTCAACTTTTTTATTATCTAATATAAGCGAATGAATCAAAAATAAAACCTGAGGCTATAGTTGGGTTTTAATTTCAGTATTCTATAAATGCTAGAATATTCCACAGGGTTATGTGAACTTTGAGAAAAAAACACAGTTTGATTCGTACTCCCGGTATACAATGGAAATTTACCTGTTCAGGAACAATATTATTACAGTGATATTATTAAAGAACAAGGCTATAACACATTTAAAAAATCACTTAAATCAGACGACAGGTTTAGGAAATTCGAGATATCAAAAATGACCCAATTTTTAAGTGGGCCGGTTTCTGTGCACGCAAGTTTATGTAAATTAAGATGTTTACCTAAAGGTGCTGAAGCTGAAGTTCCAGTATGTTCTACAGTACAGATATGATCTGGTCGTAATCTAGCGTCCATATCAACCGTCGCGACGCTTTTGTCATGTCCAGGTGTTCCTGAGCTGTAAGTTGTTGCTAATGTTGAAGAACACTCTTCCAAATACCAAGGTTTGTAACTAATAATAATAATAAAGAGAGCGCATTAACAAAACGTAACATTAAGCTGATTGAACACTTACCCTCCTTGTGTAGCACTAGATATACTCAAGGTAAAGATACTGTTGGTGTATCCATCACAATTGCAGGAATCCGTATGTCGGCCTCCATTTCCCGAAGCCCAAACGAAAATAGATCCTTTTCCTTTTCTCCCACTAGTTACTCCGTATATAAAAGCTCGTCTTGCTAATGGTCCGGGACCGTCTACGGTTTTCCCGTCGTCTTCAGGTCCCCAGGAAGCGCTGTAGATGTCGATGTGTTCCGGGTTTAGACCTAGGGCTCTGGCTTCAACTGCGTCGTTTACTACACCATCTAACATACGTACACCTAAAAAACGTGTGACGTTTTAAATTATTGAATGATGCACCAAGAAAACGAGCATTAAAACTGTAAAATGATTATTCACCTTAAATAATACAATGAAGATATGTTGGCGAATTTGAACATGGTCGTTCCAGTCTTGAGGACGATTTAAGGGAAGGATGTCGAAAAAGTGAATCAACATAATAAACAATAATAGCAAAAATACAGGATACCGTTTTGGAAGATCATCGATTAACTTGACAAATTTAGTAATAAATCTATAGATTGCATTAGGTGGTATGAGTAATAGAGTAACACTTTACAACTAAAATTTTGGATTATAAAAAGTTGTTTGCGTAATAGGTGTCGAGTTAAATAAATATAATAATCGGGATTTCTCAGCAACATTTCAAGTGTTGTTATGTTGTGTTGAAGAAAAGTCATCCAATAATTTTTCCTATCTATTTTTTCTTTGGGATTTGTATTGTTGATAGCTTTAGCATCCAATTCTTTTTATATTTTAATATTTTGTCACGATCTCTGGAAGTGACTGATAGGTCAGCTGTTGCTAAAGCTTCTCTAAAATTTTCTGGGCCTTTTGAAACCAATTATTGTCTTTCTTGTGTTCGGAACCACATTCTGCAGCTGATTTCAGGCTTTGTCTTCGGATCGATTACTGAGATTCTCCATCGTTTAGTGACAGTGACAAGAATATAATCTATTAAGATTTTGTATCGTCCTCCTCCTTGATAATCTTTGCGGATAATCTTTAAACCTTGCCTTTATTATTCTAAGATCTGTATCGTTGACAAAGTGAATGAGCTGTTTACATTTGTCATTTCTCTCGCCTAAGCCATGATCAGCTTTCCTTTCAAATAGTCATCTATTTTCGTTTTTCCTATTTTTACATTCCAATCTTCAATTATCATCATTGGCTTTTTCTTAGGAATGGTATGAATGTTAGAAAGATGGTTTCATGCTTCAGGTGGTATGTTTCTTCTACAAGACCTTCTACAGCTTCGGCACTGGTACACATTATATAGGTATCGCAGATATCTACGTTCTCCTTGCTCAGTTCATTTTCTACTATATACAGTTTTTCTGACTGTAGCAGCCCCCTAACATTCCATGTTGCAATGCGGTAGTTTCTACGTAATGCTTAGTTTGATCTTCGATAGTCGTCCACAATCATCTCTCCGGTCATCCATTTTACAACATTTGACCCAGGATCGATATGGCGCCGGTTGCCAGCCGGGTTACAGAGCGAATTGCCTTGCTCAGTAGTAATTTCAATACGCTCTCTGGGTAGGCACTCAGGTGGTTTCCCGGTGCCCGCCTGATCTCAGTATTACCGCCAGTTGAACTAAGATGTGGTTACTGCCTGTGAGTATTTTACACCAAAATTGTATGGATCAGAAAGCCCAGTGACTTCATGACATAGCTGCTGCCCTATGTTATGCCCTCAGTTGACCAGCAGGTAATTATTTGGTTGAACCTTATTGGTACCTGTCCTGCGTATCTACAAGAACCTTCCCTATCAGCCATTGGGACGCGCCATGTCGGGGATGAGGACTTCCCTCACCCTGGCCGTCTTCCATGAAGTACTGAAAAGCCTTTACTCAGTGGAGCGCTCTTACTCCATGCAAGCTAGGGCCCACACGATCCTTGCTTGCGTGGAATGGACACACTCCACGTGTGTGTATGGTAACAGCTTCGTGTATCTGTCTATTAACTCTTTCGCTGCGGATAACTTGAAAGACGTCGTTCAATTGAGGCTGACGATATACTAAAGTTATGTGCCCGTGCCTATGGCGGCGAAAGACGTCATCCGCCTGTGACTTAAAAAGCGAATGACGTCTTTCGACGTCATCCGAAGCGAAAGGGTTATTAAGTCCTGAAACACCTTTTGGCCGAGCAACGTAATTTGTCTAAAATGGTTTCGCTAGTTTTATGTACGTTATGCAATCTCTTGTAGGAATATGCAAAATTCCAAATATTTGAATTAAATATTCGTACAAGTCCAGTTATATATCTTAAAAAAGAAAAACTGTACACGAATAAAAAATCTCGTAAAGATCCAATCCAATCTTATTCGCTTTTCAATTCATTTTTGATACTCCAAAATTCAGTGTGCCATGTCTGTTTAATAAAGAAGTGACAGGATTCCTAAATCAAGAAAACATTCATTCTGAGACGACGTCTGCGGCGCTATCATATCATATCAGAAATTTTGATTACCTACTCGAGAGTGAAATATGATTGGGGAAATTTTTGAAATACGTGTTGGGAATGTCTTAATATTTAATCAATATTACACTCAATCGGAATATATTGAGATAAAGTGTTGAGGAATATAAAAATTCTTCAAGCATTCGTGTGTTTCTACTTGGAAGAAAAGCTTACAACGATATATACGTGTTGCGTTCAAAAATTAACGACAATGTAATTTTATTTTAGTTTTGATTTTTATAAGTAGGTATATTTATAATTTTACATTTTTTTTTTTTTTTGGAGGTCGTCTGACATATGTCTCCGATGGCACTGCAGCCTCATGGACTTATTGTGCCATAATTTTACATTAGAATCCATTAAAGTATATTTAAAAAAGATCAGAGAACAGAGAAATGTTGATATCTCATCTAAATAAACGTACCTACCACCTATTTGTTAGACACATCGATAGTAGACACATCGAGAGAATTATTGCCGTTTGATAAAAAGGGCAATTTTTGGATAAAAATATACTTTGTTAGTCAATTTAATATCTCTAAACTTAAATGCAATGTCTGGCAATTAATTTTTGAGACTATTGTTATAATATCTTTATTTGGCAATTTTTTAAAATATTTAACTACAAGTCTGAGTAGTTTTCGAGGTATTACAGGGTATTAGACCAAATCTCTTTACGATGCATTTTCTGTTCTGCCGTTAAGGCCATCAGTACATAATTAGTAAATATTTTACGGGTATCCCTACTTTTTCTGTCTTAACACAGCAAATAACGTGAAGTAAAATTCACACTGGTATGGATATGTAAACATTATTAGAATGTCATTCTACTTGAAAATGTCATCATTAATTTAAAGAGATGGCTTTTGAATGTTCTTGGATAATTGTTATTTTTATAACTACAAATTATTAATTCAGTTAATAAATATGATAATTTTTTCACTAACTATGTATTCAGTGATTGTAATAATTTATATGTACAACAAAAACTAATACTCAATCGAGAAAAGAGGAAAAGTGTTAAAGTGATTTTTTAATAATATATTTTTAATTACTATGGAACGCTTACAATTTTGAACATCTTTAACAACAAAATACTTGGATCACAGAATATATTATCCTGATAGATGTATTCTCTGCTTGGATTTTCCAAAAATAATACACAATAAATAACTTTTTATTAAGTTGACGTCTTAAATCAATTATATTTATCAAATACACTATATATCAATATTATTTAATCAACAACTCAAAATATTCCCCATGCCATGTCAAATATTTAAAATTGTCACTGATTGTCACTGTCTGACTGATAGTATGCTGACAATATTCTATTCGACTGAGTGCGTTGTATGACAAAGGTAGATTTGGAAATATTACCACGGACATTGTGTCCATTCTTTTTCGAATCCTGAAAAACCAATAAATATTTTTGAAAAATTTAAACGCAGAATGAAAGACTATATTATTACCGGGGGCCGAAAGTCCCTTAGAATAAATAAAAAGTTTATTTTGAATGAGATATTTTAAATTAAATATCACACTAAATTTTCTCTTAGTTTTTCACCCCTGTAACTTATTAAAATAAACATTATAGAAGTTCTCAGGGACTTTCGGCCCTCGCCAATAACGTAATCTTTCATTCTGGGTTTAAATTTTTCAAAAATACTTATTAGTTTTCTCAGGATTAAAAAAAATGAATCCCCATTTAAATAGCATTGCAGCTGAAAATATGTACCCATCCTCTTAAGAGTTAGTAAATACTATTACCATGTGCAATACAGTATTGCAGTGTCCAGTGAATAGTGTAATGTCTGGGAGTTCAGGAGACTGAGACCCCGGAAGCCCTAAAGATGACGTTTGATAGGACGTCGAGCTCGGCCAAGTGCTCGGCCAAATGAAAAAGAAAAAACAAAATATTTATACATATAAGATGAAAGGCAACCGAAGATACGTATTTCTGACTATTTGATCGTCATCAGTATGGTGCAGCCAGGTTAGAATAGGAGTGTGTTAACATGGGTAAGAATTACTACAGGAGCAATGCGTCCAACTCGTGACAATAATGTTATAAGACCCTGATAATTATAGAGCAACAACTAATACATACTACTAACACATAACTAACATAAATAACATAACATAATATACTAACACATAACTACAGCTACCTGAGGATAGGAATGCCAAACGTTTAGTACGTTTTAAACAACAAGAAAAGTTTTCTTTTCTTGTTGGATATATAGCTAGAAGAAGAGATGGCATGATAGAATAATAATTGAAGCCAACGTAACCGGCAAAGGATCCATAAAACAAACATAACTGGTCACTCATTCTCAGAAGCAAAACAGCACGTACAGGAGAAAGATAATTGGACGTAGTCAATAGAATTACATGACGCCACTACATCCTTCCGAAGAAGAAAAGATAGAGGAGGAGTAAATGAAGAAGGTTCACACGCGACAGGCGGCATAAGATACAATTCAATCGATTCCGCTACTTAAATGAAAATTCATCATCAACATGTTGAAAAACCACAAAAATTAAGTTCCTGATCATGAAGCTAGGAATAAAAATTTCGGGTGGAGATAACGATCACAACTAGACCACACGACCTCACTAGTTGTCAGTAACCGGCATTAAAATTATTAATTATTCATCATAGAGGTGTACAGGAAAGAATCCACTGTAAAAAGAAAAGAAATGCAATCTTATACCATACTTATTGCATCCTAGATTAAAATTTAAGATTCAATTTAATTCAAATACAATTTTCAGGCCATTCAAAAGCTCGTACCTCGTTGACTACTCATCAAAAAGTCGTAATTTTCTAAATGCCGAACTCATTTTTCGCGCGCAATAAAAGTGATGGTCCATACCCGTGAGGAGTTGAATATATACGAAACGGGAGATGAAACTCGCAACATATGTCGACATAGAGGGGCTATAAAATGTTTAGAGGGATTATATCGTTTTACATTCGAAAACGTAGGTACTAAATTATGTAATGCACGCTAAATAACATCAGCAAATTGAAAATAAATTTCTGAAGGGATAATAATCAAATATCTGCATTTTGGTTGTCGTCGTTTGCATATTTTTTGTTTTGGCTTTAGAATTAGCCCATATAGTCAGAAGCGAAGTAAGTACTGCGTCTAGCTGTTTTGTTTTAAATTGTTTATGTAAAATTTGATATTATTATAACAAACATTTTTTTCAACGTATTTATTATTTTTTTGGGAAGACTAATGATTCAATAAAATTGTGTTTTGACTAGGAAAGTTGTGGAGTAGTTCTGATTTCTTTCATTATGTATATGGATTTTGGACTGATGAATCCGAATATGAGGTTTGCGGACAAAATTTCTTGCCAGCACATTGAAAAAATCGCGAAAAAAGCGAAAAATTTCAGCTTTTTTCCGCTTTTTTGCTCAAATCTCAAAAACTATTAACTTTTAGAAAATGGTCTGTTAACAGAAATTAAAGTACTTAAAATTATCTACAAATATCACTATTTACTTTTTTTTTCAGACGAACTGTCCGGTCTCAAGTACAAGTTGAAAATTGCCAATTTTTAACGGTCTCGGTAAAACCCAGTTTTTACATTCCAAAACTTTATTTTTTATTAGAATGCTGTCATTTGATAAATTTCTCCTAGTTTTCTGACAAATAATAAATGTTAGTTTATAGGTATGGTATGTTTCTTGTGACAGCTTCCATGAGTCCATGCCGTCCTAAGAAGCCATGAATGTCTCTGCTTTTCCCTTAGAGCCACAGAAGAGCAGGCACAGATGGAGTCACAGTTTCAGTTGGTGTGAACATTTCCCTCGGATCTGTTGTCTTGATTTCTGATAAACCTTGAGGTTTTGTCCTTTTAAAATGAATTAGTTGAACAGCTTCCTGACTTCCATAAACCTCAGGCGCGGGTTTCTTTTTTTATCCGAGGAATGGATTGCTTAGAAACTACTGCATGTTTTGATGCAATACAAAAAATGTCACATATGACATGAAAAGTGTGGTATTCGTCGATTGTATGTACGTTAAAATCAGCGTTATCGTACACCTGCTGTGTAAAGCACGACAGGTCAATTTTCTGCCGATTGCCTGCGAATGCAGACACTTCCACGCGAACAGCTTTTGTATAGGATGAACAAAACCCCAAAGAGGAAACTACATCAACCTATTTTCTTGAGCCATACTTTTTGTAGAGAAAACGGCCAACCCTTCAAGGAATGGTGAGATCAACTATCTGGGCCTTACTGCCGCTACAAGACTTTGAGCAAGCGCGTTGCTTATCCGGAAGTGTCAACAATCGCAGGCGATCCGCAGAAAATTGACCAGCCGTGCTTTACACAACAGGTGTACGAAAACGCTGATTTTAACCCTTTCTATGCCAGTCCTTAATTTGCATGTTGGTCCCTCAATTCCAAAGGTTTTTATATGCTTAGAGTCCCATTGCTTTATATATACGTCGCATATAAATAAACAAATAAATGACCAAAACATGTTTTTTAATGAGTTTTTTTTTAACCAACAAACGTTTTCTTTTCAAAAGTACTCATCAGAGAGCAAAACCAACTTGAGAAAATGTAACTAACTTAACAAAAATAATGTAATGTAAATTAACATTAAAAGTTTTCTTTTGTGTGGTATTCCTCAAAACATGACACTACGCAAAGGCCGACTCCGCATATTGCACACATGTATCTCGATTCGCTTCTTTTTTTCTGGTCTTTTCTGTGGCTACAAACGCTTCACTTTCTAGCAGCTACCTATAAGCGTTAAACCAGTGCTATAATAATATAGTATGTATATCTAAAATATGTTAAACAATATATACGGCAATGGGGCCGCATGATCTGTCTTAGGTGCCAACATTTTGAGGTCTTTGGAACAATAATCTAACATTTTCGGACATATTTCTAAGGCATTGGGACACCAATGAGTCTAAAATTTTATAAGCAACGCATATTTTCGGCTTTGGTAAATTGAGACCATAATACCTTGAACGTATACAGGTGAGGCAGATAAAGGGCCTATTAGAAATATCTCGAGAACTAAAGGTAAAAGACTCATGAAAATTGGCACGAAGGGGTTTTGAAGAGTGATATATTTATTGAAAATATTGTTATCTAGTTGCTACTTCCGGTTATACCGGAAGTTGCCTATAACTTCGTTTTTTTAAATGGGACACCCTATATATTTTTACATTTTTGGATTCTACTCGAAGTCTTATTTCTTAAAATATGCGGTTTTGTATTGTTATACAGGGTAGTTTAAAAGATAATTACGTTCTTTTATTAATTTCGTAGCAACTTTCACACGCTGTAGAATTAAAGTAGTTTGACATCAAAAACTTTATTTATGTTCAAATGATTTTTAATATAGTCTACTATTGTCACAAATTATTAGTATAGCTAATTGATGATTTTTAGTATACAGGGTTGGTCGAAACTCGGAATGAGTATTTTCTGAGTTTTCTTAAATGGAACACCCTGTATTTTAGTATTGTATTGAAATGATATTTTATGGTACTTTTTTATTTCTTAAGCATTCCCTATACCTAACTGCTTTAATTTGTGCTTAATTGTTAATCGCACCAAGAATCTTAACTATAGTCGGTTCGCTAAACTTAGACACAACTGACTAGTGATTTTAATAGGTAATTTTTTTGTTTTTTGCCAATTTTGCCAAAATTAGCAAAATTATGAACTATTTAGTAATTATTAAATATTTACTAATTATTTTTTTGCCAATTTTACCAAATTGGCAAAATTACTTACTAAAACCACTAGCCAGTTGTGTCTGAGTTTAGTGAACCGACTATACGTAAGTATTTTGATAGCTCAACCATTAACGATCAGTCTAGATTAATATGTATTTATTTCCGAAAAATTATTTGTGACTGACTATTTTCAAGGCCAACCTAATAAAATTTCACGTATTTTTTGTTGCAATTAATGTTTGGCTTGAATCACCAATAACCCACAAATTAAAGCAGTTAGGTATAGGGAATGCTTATAAAATGAAAAAGTACCATAAAATATCATTTAATTACAATACTAAAATACAGGGTGTTCCATTTAAGAAAACTCGGAAAATATTCATTCCGTGTTTTGACCAACCCTGTATACTAAAATTCAATATATAGCTATACTAATAATGTTTAACAATAGTAGACTGTATTAGAAATCATTTGAATGCAAATAGAGTTTTTGATGTCAAAGTAATATAATTCTACAGGGTGTGAAATCTGCTACGAAATTAATAAAAACACGTAATTATCTTTTAAATTACCCTGTATAATAATATAAAACCTCATATATTAAGAAAGGAGACATCGAGAAAAATCCAAAAATGTAAAAATATACAGGGTGTCCCATTTAAAAAAACGAAGTTATGAGAAACTTCCGGTATAACCGGAAGTAGAAAATAGATGAAAATATTTTCATTAAACAGATCACTCTTCAAAACCTCTTCATTCCAATTTTCATGATTCTGTTGCCTTTAGTTCTCGAGATATTTCTAATGGGCCCTTTGTCTGCCTCACCCTATATATACAGCGGCTGGGAATACAGACCCACTTTTTCAAAAACATTATATATGCAGCTTTGGGACAGAATGAGCTAATGTACATACAATCGACGTATACCACACTTTTTACGTCATGCGTGGCATTCCTTGTATTGCACCAAAACATGCAATAGCTCCTAACCGATCCATTCCTCGGCTAAAAACTAAACTCGCACCTGAGGTTTCTGGAAGTCAGAAAGATGTTCAACTAATACATTTTGAAAGGACAAAACCACAAGGTTTATCAGAAATCAAGATCCGAAGGGAATGTTCACACCAACTGAAACTGTGACTCCATCTGTGCCTGATCTTCTGTGGCTCTAAGGGAAAAGCAGAGACATTCTCGGTATTTTAGGATGGAATGGATTCATGGAAGCTGTGAGAATAGACATACCATATTCATATTATGAACTAACATTTATTATTTGTACAGAAAACTAGGAGAAATTTAATATTCATTTAGAATTTAACATTCTAATAAAAACTAAAGTTTTGGAATGCAAAAAGTGGGTTTTGCCGAGACCGTTAAAAATTGGCAATTTTCAATTTGTACTTTAGGCCGAACGGTTCATCTAAAAAAAAAGTAAATAGTGATATTTGTAGATAATTTTGAGTACTTTAATTTCTGTTAACAGACCATTTACTAAAAGTTAATAGTTTTCGAGATTTGAGCAAAAAAGCGGAAAAAGGCTGCACTTTTTCGATTTTCTCGCGATTTTTTCAATGTTCCGGCAAGAAATTTTGTCCGCAAACCTCATATTCGGATTCAGCAGCCCAAAATCCATATATAATGAAATAAATCAGAACTACCCCAAAACTTTCCCACTAGGGAGCTTGTAGAGTACAAATTGATTGAATCATAATCTTAATTAGCAATTTGGGATTAGGACAAGCGACACACTTTAGTCGCTCAGGAGTCGACTGACCTAGGTTTCTTTTTTCACAGTCTTTAGAGCCGCCTGTGGTGTATCCTGAAGCAAACTAATTTCGACTGTCCCCCTAGGCAAAATAATAAAATATTTTTTCTACAATCACTTGATAAAGAAGACTTTTTCGCATGTCAATGGCAACGAAAAGTTGACGTTTACTGAGTACCGTCACTTTATCGCTCTAACGCGTAAAGTTTACGTACACCCATACAACCGTACAACCATACAATACAAACACAATGAACATTCAAACTGAAAGATATAAAAGTTAATGTTATGATATTACAATGACAGATATAAAATAGTTACCTACAATAAAGTTAATGATTTAAAAATAGTTTCAATTTATTAAGTGATTGTAGAAAAAATGTTGTATGTATTACAAGAGCAAAGTGACATTATTGCTTTCGAGTAATTACCGTTCTCCGCTACTCTCAAGCAATAATGTATCACCTTTCGCTCTTAATACACAAATAACTAATATGCGTACGGACGCGTAGCGACATCTATCGAGAGAAAGAGAAAATGCTCTATAGGTCAGAATGCAGAACCCTTGGTGACTATCTAAGTATTGCCTGAGTTTTTTACAATTGCCTAGATTTATTGCCAAATTTTTATCAAACGACCCATCCAGCTTGACTATGGACATAATGAAGATAATACATTTTAAGAGCATAAACTTTATAACTTACCTCCTATACTAGCGTTGTAAGCTACGCCGATCCCGCAGAATTGATTGTAAGCTACTGCTGCAACCTCTCCTGCACATCTCGTTCCATGTTTATTATCGCCGTTGTCTTGAGGCATGGGATCGTCGTCATTTCCATTGATGTCAGTACTAGCTAGCGGATCCTAAAACAATAAAAAGGGGACTATAAAATGCAAGAAATGATCACCCAATTAACATAGTGGTGTTTTTGTAAGGAGCCATTTTTGAAAGCATAAATTCAAGAGATCTATATTTGCCCGACAGAAAACCATTAAATAAATAGTTAACTACTCGTATAATAACCTATATGTTGTTATGTAAGAACTTGCTAAGTACTACTCTGAAACTAAAAATTCAAGAATGAGTAAATCAGCTCATAAACTTAGCTATTGTACTCATTTGCTTATAAACTGTACAAAAACCCCAACAAATAGTCGCTGAAACGGCGTCCAGCAAGTGTGAAAAGCCACAAGTGGAGAAACAAGCCTTAACATCACCACAGTATCCACATTTCATTCGCTACACATAGAAGTTCTTATGATAAGCAAAGAGATTGGCATTTCAATTTTGACTTAACCTCCCTATTCATCCAATAAAATGCAACCACTGGATATTGCTGTTTTTGGGCCTTCTTCAGGAACCGCTTCAAATTATGTAGAAATCAGTGTCCTTGATTCAATAGCTGGTCCAAGTCAAGCTTTTCTCCCTCCTGAAGATTTTCGTGGTTATTCAAAAGCAGCAGAACGCAAAATCGATCGAAAGTCTAAGAGAAAGGAAAGAGTGTGATAGCTATGATCACTCTAGAAATGAAAGCCATTGCAGAAAAGAAGAAGCCGATTCCAGTTTCAATGAAAAAGGCAGCAAGAATAAGGTTGCTCTTGGACCCAATAACAAAAAATCTGCACAAACAAGGGACGTTGATACATCAGAAGATGACGATGAATACGTTCAATATGTAGACATGGACGTCAATATGCACATAGATTCTAGATCGTGACTTGTTTGCCGTTGGGCCTGATCGCTTTGTAGAATTGCATCTACCTGCTTTAGATGATTATGTCTTTATTGCATTCAAAACTAGGAACCAATCCAAATTTTACGTTGGTGGAATCACCACGATGAAAGATGATGAGGAAGACTATCAGGTCAAATTTCTATAACACCGAAAATGCGACAACTTCGTGGAGCTTCCTGTAGATGACCCTTTCTAAGTTAATGTCATATACATAAATATACTGTTGGGAAATCCGTCTGTGGCTCAGGGTCTTGTGAGGCACAAAGGTTTAATTCCATTCTAGATCGATTTCAATAATTTTAACATGAGCTAAATGTAATATGATTTCGTGTTTGTGCCTCAATAGGACCAGCTGAACTTAATTTTTATTACAAATGTCTTTTCTTACTACATTAAATTAATTGGATAAATAGCCTCTTCTTTAACTGTGGCGTTTTTTTAATCGTTTTATATAGTATACTATTGGGTTGTGAAGATTAGGTCCTAAAACGCCATCTATGCATAATTCGAAAAAATGTTTCGAATAAAAGTTACTTATTTTTACGTAAGGAATCCAAATATACAATAAAAAATGGGCGCTCCTAATATTTTAAAGTAACCTCCCTCCCCACCTCCGTAGGGGGTCGTGTTTGATGCGATTCAATATATTTTTCAAAAATATTGAATACGTGTATTTTGCAGTTTTTCGATCTCATGTATATTTCGCAAAATATCGCGGGAGAAATTTACCCCCACCCCACTCCGTGGGAGGTCGTGTTTAGTGTCATTCGATAGATTTTCAAAAATATAAAAGACGTATTTTTTAGTTCTTCGATCTGACGATTATTTCTCGAAATATTCGCTTTTTTCTTGTGAAACTTTGTGACTCACCCATTTCCTTACGCCTCGCTCAAATCGTCAGATTTTTTGAAATATACACTGTTCTTCATGTACTTAACTTAACTTATCTTAATGTGACGATTTGGAGTTTTTCTAAGGATAAATTTTTTTTCGGACCCCCCTTAACGAACTCCCCTGTATTAAGATCCAATATATGGTAGGGGTACATTTACAGGGTACAAGGTTTCTTCCCATGTGATAATCTGACGCGCTCAAGTAACTGCAAAAATCCCCGCTTGGGCGCCCCTACCAATAGTACCCTTACCCGCTTTCAGTGTACCGCAGATATGGGGCACAATGACACAAAATGCAAAAAATAATGGTTGACACATTTCTTAAATAGATTAGATCCTACGGTAACAGCCTCCCCTATATCTAATAAAATAAATTAAGCAAATTATTCACAATTAAGACGGGAGTATGTTGGACAATAAAGTATTTTATCGCTAACCGTCACTAAAGTCATTCATTATTGTACTCATTTGCCGCCATTTGCAGCAGTAAAGTCACACTTTATTGTACTGAAAGAAGAATTTTACTTTACCTGCCGCAATTAATCAAAATAACTGAGATTGAATGTAAGTGGTCGATGGCAGTAATCGATTATTTATTTGAGTGAACTTAAAATTCATTTACTTTAATTATTAAAAATATTGAACAAAATTTACGTTATTATTAATTAAATTTGTGTCAGAAACTGAGATTCTGTAGTATTTTGCAAATATATTCATAAAACAAAAATCAAAACTTTACAGGTTTAGTAGTAGACATTGTCATTACTGTCATGCGAAATTTTATTTCGTCTAAATTTTAAAAAATTCTTAAACCTTTTAAGTTTTGTATTAATGGAAATATAGTATGAAATGGTGTTTTTGTTAATTTGATTATATATAGGACGGTGATAGATATTTACTGATAATTTGTTAGCAAATATGTTTATTTAGATTTTCTACTATTCATCAACTGAAAAGCAACTGCGCTGCGGGAGGCTACATAATTTTTGGTATTTTATTTTAAGTATTAAAATTAGTTTAATGTTTAAATAAAAATAAGATTAAACAGTTTAAAATATATTTATTTCGTTGAAATCATAATAATAGAAGTATAATTTCTTACGTGCGTTCAAAGTACACACACTCTTTTTTCATTAGAAGGATGTAATTAAGTAAGTGTTACGTGAGTGTTAATGTTTTTTATGATTGGCGATAAAATTTTGTATGCACCACGTAGTAAAGACTCATTATCGAACTCGTCTGTTACTCGCTTCGCTCCCTCTGCTCGTAATATCAGACTCCTTCGATAAAGAGTCACTTTACTGACTTGGTACATAAATAACTATTGTCTTTCGATCTGGTGTAGGAATATTGGTAGCTTTATAATGCTCGAATAATTATATATCGTAAAAAGCTATATTTTACCGAAACAAAAATCCCAAACCCATTATCGAATTTTATGTTAAGTTAATCAATGGCGCAATGAATTTGATAACAAAATAATTATTATAACGATCAGAATTTATAATAATCAAACCGGAAGTTTTTATCACAACCGCCTTGTTGTTATGCACTCTATATAATGTATAAATTATTCTAGATAATAAACAAAATAAATCAAACAAAGCGCGCAAAATAATCAAGCCGGCTTGGGCCGCTGGTCTATGAATTTAATTATTTCAATTGGACGGTCGTTGTCAACGGATTTGAATATTGTTAATATACGGTTCGGTACAAACACGGTACAATTAACTAATAAATAATTATTTGTGTCGATAAACAAAGCTAAATATTCCATTAAAAAGAGATTAGAAAATTCCTGTTTGTTTCATGTTGATTTTGTTCGAAATCCATGGAAAAAACTGGAAATTGTGTTAATGGATTCGTTTGATATTAAAATTGTTCATTTTTATTACAGGGTTTAGATATTTCGCAACCTTAGTGATATATAGGCACAATTCAAAAAAGTAGATTTTTGGGAAATCGCGTTTAAAGATTTTGTTTTCCCACATTGCAGCTATTTTGTCAAATAACATGCTTATTATTTAAGTTAAAAATGTAAAATTTGCCACATTTGTTATTTGATAATTGCACAATAAATGGCAATAACAAAAACTAGTAATAAAAATAAATTCCATTAATTACAAGCAACGGAAAAAATACTTTCAAGTTAGTCCCATTTGGTACAAAAAACAAAACAGAAATAAGGAACTATTTAAGTTTGATCTCTTATATTATTAAATTCCCTTCACTGTTTATGCAATTTAGCGATCTATTACGAATTAGACCCAATTATTTATTACATTTTGCATACTATAATGACTCAACTAAAAATTGTTCTATATAATACAAAATATTAAAACACAATCTCACCAGGATTTTCGTCACAGAAAGACACGTTACTAATTGCTACCTTGTAGCAGTTAAAACGAGAGGTGGGCGGGGAGAGTGAGAGAGAGGCACAAATATAATTACCGGACCATTAATGTTCTTTTTCTCTCTCTGTCACCGCTAACCGGTAGAGAATTTCATTTTGTGCCCATATCATTTAAAATCACAGTTAACAAAAATTTTGAGTTGAGCCCTTATATTACTGAGGGTACAATTTGTTGCACGTTCCTGTATCAAAATTCGCCTTCTTACTTTCGGTTTCTAATTTACTATTTTAGTTAGTATTTTAGTTGTTTCCGTTCTGATCTGTATTTTTTTATTCTCTCAATCTCAAGCAGCTTCTTTTGAGATGATTCCATGATTTCTGAGCAAGTAGTAGAGGTATGAGACAGACTGTTCCATATAGCAGGGCCATCCCAATGTCTTATAGCCCAATTTCTCCTTCTAGAGCGTAGTAGATGCTCTCTGGTGGTCAATATGCTTACCGGCCACTATAAACTCAGATGGTATCTACATCTGCTTGGATGGTGGATGGCCCACGGTGTTGTCTATATCTATATGATGAGGAGGAGGAAACCTCCTCACATGTCCTCTGAAAGTGCACGGCACTGGTCACAGAAATGTGGCAGATTTTGGGTACGGCCTTTATCTAATCTAGCCACATGACGAAGTTACCCCTAAATAGCTTTGTGACTTTCTGTGAGACTACATGGTTACTAAAAGATTAGACGTTCGGAACGGCAAGAAGAGCTCAGATTTGGTTCCCCTGCTGATTCTGAGTGAAAAGGGAGCTTGGAAGAGTCTGGGCCTCAGAAAAGCCGAAGACCAGGTCTTTCTGGGCCTAGTCCGTACGATAGAAGTTATATAATGGACCCGTCTTGATCACAACCATAATACCCCAGTCAATGGGAGTAAGAATAGGATATTACCTCCGAATTCTATTTAGTCCAGTCGGGTTAGACGAATAACAGGCCTAACCTTGCATTAGGAGCTGCCCCAAATTTTATTTTTCTAATCTTTAGGGAGGGTCAGTATTAGTATAAATTTAAAATCTCGACTGAATTCCACCGTTGCGTTAGCCGCCATCTTGATTTTAAACGAGAACCGTTTTTGGTCAATATCTCCGCCATTTTCAATTTTTTTAACAAAAAGGTACAAACTAAAATTGTTCAAAATACGATTTTCTATAATTTTGTTATAATTTTTTTCTTGCGGTCGATATTTTCCGAGTTATGAGGGAAAATAGTGACAGTTGGAGCATAATTATTGAATTATTGAATTATCTCGTTTATTATTAATTTTACAACAAATATGTACCTGTACAAAAATGAAGAGAATTAAATTATACACAATTTTGATCTCGTTCATTTTTTTGTTAAAATTAATATTTAAGGTAGTACGTATGCGGTAATAGCGCGAGCGTAAGACCGGATTGATTTTATAGCAATTGTTTTTGTTCAATATCTACGCCATTTTCAACTAAAATTGTTCAAAATATAATTTCCTACAATTTCTTTTTAACAATTTTTTTCATGCGGTTAATATTTTCCGAGTTAAATGGGAAAATAGTAAAAAGGGGTGGGGGGGAGCATAATTATTGAATTGGATTTTGTGTCCGAGCTGCCCCAAATTTTATAATTATATCCTTTAGGAGAGATCAATAGTAGTGTAAATTTAAAATCTCGACTGAATTCTGGGGTTGCATTAGCCGCCATATTGATTTTAAATGAGAACTGTTGTTGCTTAATATCTCCGCCATTTTCAAATTTTCGACATAAATGGTGGGAAAGAAAATTGTTGGAAATGCAATTTCCTACAATTTCTTTGGCGCAATTTTTTTATACGATCAATATTCTCCGAGTTAAGGGGAAAAATAATGGAAGCGGAGGGGAAGCATAATTATTGAATTGTCTCATTTATTATTAACTTTACGACATAATTGTACATAAACAAAAATAAAAAGAATTATATTTTATACAATTTTTGAAACCTCCAATGAAATATCAACCAAACTAAGTATATAAAAGACGTAAAAAACATTATATACATTAATTTCACTTAATTTTATTAACTAGCGGGTTTTATTGGTTAAATTTGTCTGTCGATATTTTAAGTTTTATATCAGCTAATATATCGTGATGTTCCAACAATTTTTTTTTAATTTTGGACCCTGTTGGGGGAATTTTCCCATTCCCCCCCCTGTAGACCCGCCACTGGTTCTCTCGAAAAATTGTAGTAAATCGTAATTGCAACAATTTCAGTTCTTACACTTTTTGTCGAAAAGTTGAAAATGGCGGAGATATTGAACAAAAACAATTGCTACAAAATCAATCAGGTCTTACGCTCGCACCTTTACCGCATACGTACTACCTTAAATATTGATTTTATCAAAAAAATGAGCAGCATCAAAATTGTACAAAATTTAATTCTCTTCATTTTTGTATAGGTAAATATTTGTTGTAAAACTAATAATAAACGAGATAATTCAATAATTCAATAATTATGCTACAACTGTCACTATTTTCTCCTCATAACTCGGAAAATATCGACCACACGAAAAAAATTATAATAAATGAGACTATAGAAAATCGCATTTTCAACAATTTCAGTTTCTACACTTTTTGTCAAAAAATTGAAAATGGCGGAGATATTGAGCAAAAACGGTTATCGTTTAAAATCAAGATGGCGGCTAACGCAACGGTGGAATTCAGTCGAGATTTTAAATTTATACTAATATTGACCCTCCCTAAAGATTAGAAAAATAAAATTTGGGGCAGCTCCTAATGCAAGGTCAAATGCTATGCCGACTGAGCCAATTCTACTGCATGGATTTTAATGAAATTTTGGGACTAGCCTCTACTTATCTCCTAATTCAAAGTCTACCCTATGCCGATGTGTGCTTTTATATTGGGGGTAGTTCCCACCCCTTCTCAGGGGTGGAAAATTTTTTGGTTAAAATTACCACGGAATTCGCTAGACAACCTAATTCTAAGCAAAAACTGTTCTATAATTTTTTTTTGAAAACTCAATACTTTTTGAGATATTCGTGGTTGAAAATTGGCCATTTTGGCATAGAAACTAGGCATCTAACTAAAAAAACTATATTAAACATTTTTGTAGGTTATAAAAACACAAAGAGACACTTGCCTTGATAAATCTTCTAGTTTTAATACAAAACGAGATATGGTAGGTGAAAATAGTTTGTTTTTTGGTACATTCTCAAATTGGTGTATTCAACTTGAAATAACAGAGAAACGGTCGATTTTAGGTGTATAAAGCTATTAACACCTTTTGTAGTGCTTGAAAAGACCGTTCAAATGAGCTATATTAAAGATCCATTACATTAAAACTAAGCGAGATATGCTGGAAACAAAATTGATAACTAATGTATTTTAAGAAAAAATGTGAAGTAATTTTAACACCCATCCACCAAAATGTAAATGCATGATTTTCCTTCTACAATACCTTTTATTATAGTATTATTTCTATGTTCAAAAAGTTAGACGGGTTTAAAATGAATGGTTTTTGAAAAAAAAAGAGATCAAATTATAGAGCGCATTTTTAAATTTTCTTAAAAATCTTTCTTTTCCTCCATGTAACTTAAAAATGATAAGAGATACAGTAAGGAAAAATAAAAAGGAAATTTTTAGCTGAAAAAGCCCTACATTTTTGTGTGGTATCTTTTTTTCGTATCTATTATCTTTTTCGAGTTACATGGAGGAAAAGAAAGATTTTTAAGAAAATTTAAAAATGCGCTCTATAATTTGATCTTGTTTTTTTCAAAAACCATTCATTTTAATCCAGCCCAACTTTTTGAACATAGAAATAACACTATAGTAAAAAGTATTGTAGAAGAAAAACGATGTATTTAAATTCTGATGGATGAGGGGTTAAATATACTTCTCATTTCTTCTTAAAATACATTAGTCATTAACTTTTTTGCAGAATATCTCGCTTAGTTTGAATGACGACAATTAATTAGTATTGCTCATTTTAAAGGTCTTTTTAAACACTACAAAAGTTATTAGTATCATTATACACCTAAGTCAAGCCGCACACCAAAGAAACATGAAACGAAAAACATGAAACATGAAACGTGAAACATGTTTCATGGAAATAAAACACTGCTAAACAAATCTCAAAGTCCGCCTACCAATGAAACGAGTGTGATTCATGCTAATGACACATTTTTATTTTCGGAGAGTTTCATAAATGCCCGGACGTATATTTGTTTAGCAGTGTTTTATTTCCATGAAACGTAATTTACGTTTCATGTTTCTTTGATGTGCGGCCTGCCTAAAATCGACAGTTTCTCTGTTATTTCAAGTTGAATACACCGATTTGAGCAAAAAAACAAACTCTTCTTACCTACCATATCCCTTTTTGTATTTTAACTAGAAGATTTATGAAGGAACGAATCTCTTTGTTTTTTTATAACCTACAGAAAAATTTTATATAATTTTTTTGTTAGATGCATAGTTTTTAAGGTATTCGCAAAAATCCGTCCGAGAAGGTGTAATTTTTCAATGAAAATGGCCAATTTCAACCACGAATAACTCAAAAAGTATTGAGTTTTCAAAAAATAATCATAGAACAGTTTTTGCTTAAAATTAGGTTCTCTAGCTTTTTCAGTAGCTATTTTAACCAAAACATTTTTTACTCACGAGAAGGGGTGGGAACCACCCCCAAGATAAAAGTGCACATCGGCATAGGGTAGACTTTGTTTCTTGAGCTATTCCCTACTTACTGTGAAAATATCAGGTAAGTCGATGTAGTAGGATGGAATTCGGAGCCAAATACCCTCATTGACTGCCCTACAAATATAATAAACATATTTTCCCATTCATCGAATAGATATTTAGTTTTTGCCTTACGTCTTTATTATCCTGGTCAATATTTTACGAAATTTTATCTTGTCTTGTCACTTGTTTTGTCGTTCGCTGTTCTATGAATTATTTTGTAATAATTGTTACGAAAAAACTGTGTGAAACTTATGCTAACGAAGTTTTTGTTCTTATGGGCTAATTCGTGCAATGTTTACCACAACTTATGTCTTGTTATGTTTGACAAAGTTTTGCCACTATTGATATCTGCCAAAACGTTATCAAAAGCAGGCATCAAGATCATCCACCCTCAAAAATCCAGTGCTGAATTCTCGTGGTTCCAACCCCATCTTCCCCTTCCTCTTTTAATCTGATTATCCTTTCGATCAGATCACCACTGTTTATGACGTAACAATAGCAGCTGAATATTTTCTGTTCAAAGATAACCTAAAAAAAGAGAATATTACGTCAAGTCGCTCAAAGAACACAAAGAACTCAACTCGCTTGAAGAAAATTTATCATTGGTGAAAGCAGACTTTCATGCTAACAACACCGTACGCAGTTCAAGATTAACCAATACAACTGGTAGAGAATTATACGCAGCAATAGAAAATATAAATGGAAAATGGCACTCAACTGGACAACCCAATATTAATTCACTGATAAAAATAAAACACCCGACTTAATTGACTTTTTCATCTCAAGAAAAGTTGCAACAAATTTTATGAAAATTGATGAGTGAATGAAAATAGAAGAAGCTGATGGTCCCAGTATTGATTATTCTGTAATCTACTAACAGTCAGTAAGCATATTATACCAAAAGAAAGAGAAAACTACCCTACTTTAACCAATAGCAGAACGGAAACTAATGAACAACTTGATGAAGAAGCAGAGAATCTAACCATAGTGTTGATATACTCCCTTCGTGTTTATTGCTCTTGCAATTGCAATACACTTGTAATTCGAAAGTTGACTAATCGAAAAATCTTATACAGGGTGTTAGTAAATAAGTATGAACAATTTTAAGGGCTAATTCTACATGAAAAGTGAATACCAGTTTGCTCTATAAACATATGTCCGCAAATGCTTAGTTTCGGAGATACGGGGTGTTGAAATTTTTATTTCAAACTCCCAATTTATTTATTGCTCTAAGACCAGTTGAGCTATGACAATTAAATTTGGTGAGTTTTAGGAGGTAGTTATTACGAATTTTTTGACATACAATTTAGAAATTTTGTATTCATCATTGGCGCGCCTACGGCAATGGTCTGAAATTTTTTAAAGAAAAAAATAGTACGCCACTGAGATATTTCGAATTAAAAATTATTTTCAAATTCCACATCTAATTTACGATAAAAAACCTCTCTTGCCTTTTTTTCATATGATGCACCGTTTTTATGCAGAAAAATAAATCATCTTGGCGCGTATTTTTCATTTCTTAATACATCATCAAGAACTATCCAATATAATAATACTAAACTAGAACAATAACAGAAAATATTACTAATAAGATTTCAACTAGGTACAAAGCTGCAAGAAATGTTTAAAATTATCTCCTTTACAGATAACAGAAGAATTTTATATTCATCATTGGCGCGCGTACGGGTAATGGTCTGAATTTTTTGAAGAAAAAAATAGTACGCCACTGAGATATGCCAAACTAAAAATCATTTTTAAATTCCTCGTTCAATTTCCGACAAAAAAATCTTTCCTGCGTTTTTTTATACAAGGCGCCGTTTTTATCCAAAAAAATAAAACATCTTAAAGCTTACCAAGTATTTGAGGTAGTTTCCATATGCATAGAAACTTAGTTACTTTTTCATGTAGAATTAGCCCTTAAAATTTTTCATACTTATTTACTAACACCCTGTATAAAGCATTAGTTAGTTTTTGTTTCTTTTATCCATATTGCGTCAGTAGCATACAACAAGTAGTATGGAACCATAACAAACAAATTATAAGAATAGCCAAAGGTCAAAATTTTCCCAAATCAATTCGAGAACTGGAGCAATGAAAAAGAAAAAGCCAGGAAACATGACAAAAATCAATAAACCAATAACTAAAGCTAAATTCGAAAACTGTCCGATAATTTCTAGCATATTCTTGATATTTTCAGGGGATTGTGCTTAGTGACCACCTACAGTGCGGACTGGGACGTTTCGCCTTCGCCGTTTCTCCATCGCCATTTCGCCGTCGTCGTTTCGCCGTCGAGCCACTTCGCCGTCGGCCGTTTCGCCGTCGAGCCAGTTCGCCGTCGGGCGTTTTGCCATCGCCATCCCGGCATTGGTTAAGTTTACAAGAACGTGATAACATACTAACTTTTTTATACTAAATGTCGCAAGAACGTGATAACATACTAACTTTTTTTATACTAAATGTCAGTGTAAATAAAACGCTGATGTTGCTAGTAAAACCAAGCTACATTTTCGTATTCAACTATACATTGTTTTCGTCTGAAAAATAAAATATTTACAGTATTAAAAATATTTAAAAAGTTACATTTCATAATTATGGGTAAGTCCTCTAAGATATTCTAAAATATCTCCATCGGAATTGAAGTTTCGGACTAATCTTAAAATTCGCACATCCGCGTCCCTATATTTTTTCTTTTCAAGGGCGGCAGATTCCCAGCAACTAATTGTTCATAGTGAACGTCCCTAACCTTCTGCACCTTACGGAGGCTGTCGATAAATTTCCATATTGTAGGATGGTTGACTCCTAATTCTGTTTGAAGCCTTCTGTGTGCTGCCTCCGCGTAATTGTTGGTTCAATCCTCCCTATTCATCGTTCTTTGATAGAGATTCCACATCTCCTGGGGAAACAATGGAAATAATAATCCTCAATAAAATGATATACAGATTTTGGAATTTCTGAAGAAGTATACTTTATAGTTACCAATCCATAGTTACCATACGTTCTGCGTAATTGTCTTCGAACCAATCCAACAGTGGTTGAAGCACAACAGGTAAAGCGTTTCCCAACACATCAATGATCTGTTCTAAATGACGATCTGGAACGAATGCCAAGGATGTCACCATATTACAATTTCAGGCAAATTCGGCGTCGTTATTGTATTCTGTAAGATGGCCTAACTGTGCCACATGCTTCTTCATGTTTTGTGCTAAGTGGAAGAAGCATCCGTTGATATTTACTCCTGGGAAGCAATCTTCCATGGCTGCGAATGCTGCCTGCTCAAAGTCGCAATGGATCAGATTTGGCTTCAAATTCTTTATTAGATCGAACATACGGCTATAAGTAGCTCGTGATTTGTTTGGCAAAAGGGCATAAAATATAGGGTGGACCCCATTATTTTTAGTTGCCATCACGGTGTACACTTGGGAAAAAAGCGGCGGTGCTATTGAAAATGTACCATCGGCAAACCATATGGGCGAAGTTTGCAAATGCTGTAGCCAGCTGTCTCTCCCGAAAATCAATATTCTGTTGGGCCCTTCTCCATTGTCCGCCAAAAGGAAATTTTCTTCCACGCCATCCGACACTTCATAAATCCTGTAATGTTCCGGTATCCTCAATTCTTCCAAATTAACAGGGTTTGGCGGTGCAGCTTGAATTTCGTTGCGTTTTCGTCTGATGGTCTTACTCAGTGCGCAACTATTTGGAAGTCGGGCTTGAGTGGAAGCCTGACTGGTATTATTCAAACATTCGTTGACTACCTAAAATAAAAAAAATGAATCAATCAATGAAAATTTCAAAGTAAAATATTGTTGGAAATAAGAAAATTTATTAGAATAAATTGAAAATTACCTGAATTGTTCCTTCCATTGTATCTGCTCGTCTTTTAATGGTTGTTACTATTTGGGCAACCTCTACATCCACAGCCGAGGCGTCATGAGAGTGCAGGTTAACCTTTTTTAATATTTCACCATTTTTAGTGTGAATTCTTGCCTTACACATGCCTATTCTCTCACATCTCCAAAATCTAATTTCATCGTCATTTTTGCTAAGGACATCAAAAACATAAATAAAACCATCTGAGCTAAATTTTGGCTTTCCTCTAGTAGATAGAATTTGTCGGTCCATAATTAAGTTCGTAATTATCGCAAACACTTTCAAGGTACGACTGAACTCTTCAGATGAATTCTGCGTTTATATAGTAAATCAAAAGAGAGAAATGAGGAAAAGGGACATAATCTGTTAATGGTACCTGATGTACCTGCCAACCTTTAATAGTCATCTATTGTTTGTAATTTTAAGTTTAACCTATTATTTCTAGGAAATTAAGGACAATAAACAAGAGTATAATTAGAATACATCATTAAGTAGATAATAATGTGTTAACGGTACCTGATGTACCTGCCAACCTTTAATAGTCACCTATTGTTTGCAATTTTAAGTTTAACCTATTATTATATATAACAAGAGTATAATTAGAATACATCATTAAATAGATAAATAGGACTATTATCAGATTTCCGGAAATAAACAATATTGAGAAAAAAAGGGACTTCAATTTCAATTGTTTTTACTGTATCAAAAATAAAAAAGTAACTTCATTATGCAAAAGTGATAGTATATAATCGTTCGAAAACTATTCAAAACTTATATACAAGTAATGATCATCCCGAAATTATAACTACGAATGCTAACAACGAAATGGCGACGGCGAAACGGCGACGGTGAAATGGCTCGATGGCGAAACGGCGACGGCGAAATGGCGACGGCGAAACGACGGCGGCGAAATGTCTTAGACCCCCTACAGTGATGCAATCACAGGAGGTGCTTGAGCTGGTGGATAGATAGTCATTGTCATAGGTTTCGGGCTGGGGTCAGAATGAGAGGACGTGTTTTTTGATTAGTTGTTTCAGGAGATGACACCTCATAGGTATTTTTCTGGAAGCAATGTTCAGCAACCAGTGTAAAAATCATTCAACACTTTTCATATTATTACCATACCCTTTAGATGTAAGTATTTCAGTAATTTCGCATATTTACATGTCATATTTTTGTACAGCCATCATAGATGCCATTTTTGTTGTGATTAGATATAAAACGACGGTATAGAACGTTTTAAAACCGATCCTTGTATATGTTACAGTTCAAGTTGATTATCCAGTTGGAGTTGACTCCAACTAGTTGGAGTCAACTCTAACGGCTGGTTTCAGTAAAAGTTGATTATAAATATAAAATGAAGATTTATATTCAACATTTACTAGTAAAAGTAGACTCCAACTAGGAAAAGTATACTCATCCCAATGTCATTTAGTAAAAGTTGATTCTGATTCACACAAACAGCCGATTCTAGAAATTAAATGTTACTGAATATGTTCAAATTAGTCTAGGCTGTATCGTCGCCCCCGTTAGGTAAATTATTCCAGTTCGATTTTTTTGCACAAACTTACTCAAAAAGAGGTCCTTATAAAATATCCACAGGGTGTCAGATGGTACTGTGGTCGAAAAATTGTTTAAACAATTTTTTTAAACAAACTCAAAAAAAATTCATTTACGACAATTTTCTTTACATCATTTGGGTCATTCGGAGCAAAAGGGGTCTTTTCTGATTTTTCTGTAAAATTTATTGTTCTCGAGTTATACGCGATTTAAAATTTGCAAAATATGAAAATGACCATTTTCAAGGCTTAATAACTCAGTTAAAAATTATTATTATGAAAGTCCGAAAGTCACCAAATAAAATTTTAACGACCCCCTTACAAGATACTGAAGAAATTTTTGTTATTATTTTATTACTAAGCGGTTACATATTTTTAATTATTAACAATGAGCGCTAGGAGCGTATTGACGCAGCTATAAATGTGAGTGCGAGTGAGATGCAGCATTGCACCATTTTGACATTTAAAAATTCAAACTTCTGTCAAACCACAAAAGTGTCAAAACTTTTTTTGTAATTTATTGCTCACATGTCATCACCATGACAACGCGAAAGTTCTTCTTCTTGTGGTGCTTTCTCCTTTAGTGGAGGTTAGCGACTACACTGGCAAATCTGTCTCTGTCCAATGCGGCTCTAAACAAAGATGTTGAATCAAGGCCGGTCCACTCTCTGATATTTCTAATCCATGAAATCTGGCGCCTAGTCCTGGCTTCAAGTCTCTTTTGTAAAGCCAGATTTCAAAGGCGTCCAACTTGTTTATCAGTGTTTTGTTGTGTCCAGGCCTCCGTTCCATACAAAAGTATTGACCACACATAGCAATGCAGAAAACGACATCTAAGGCTGATATTAATGCTACTGTCACAAAATAAGCTTTTCATTTTGATAAACCCCTGTCGGGCTACCTCTATTCTCGCTCTTGACTTCTTGTTTATAATCAAGTTGATTGTTGAACCAGCAACCAAGATATTTGTACTGGCTTACGTATTCAAGCTGTTGGTGTTTCACATATTTATTGGAAGAGGTAAATTTTTGTTCCTTGATATTCTTATAACTTTGGTTTTCGCAGTATTGATCTTCATTCCCATTTTTTCACAACTCTCAGTAACCCTATCCAACAGTATCTGCAGACTATGGTCCGAATCAGTCATTAATACTGTGTCATCTGCATAGCGGATGTTATTTACTTTCTGACCGTTTATCCTGATTCCTTCTGAAGGGTGCGATAAAGAGTCCGCAAATATTACCTCAGAGTAGACGTTAAAAGTATGGGTGATAGCACACAACCCTGTCTAACACCTCGTTGTATTTCAATTGGCCTTGACGTATTACCATTGCTTTATGATTGCTGTCTGATTCCAATAAATAGCCTCTATAATTTTAGAATCTCTTTTGTCGACTCCGATGTCGTTCAATTTTTCTATCAAGGTCTTGTGCTTCACCCTATCGAACGCTTTCTCAAAATCTATGAAACAGATAAAAAGGTCTGCTTGCTGATCTTTGTATCTTTGTGCCAGAGTTTGAAGACAGAATATTGCTTCTCGTGTCCCCATACCTTTCCTGAAGCCAAATTGTTCTTGACCGGTGACCTCATCACATTTTTTTTATAATATATTCTGTTCTGTATGATACGCAAGAAAAGCTTCAGAATGTTATTTAATATACTTATAAGGCGAAAGTCCTGGCATAATTTGGCGTTCTTCTTTTTAGGCAGTGGTATGAAGACTGATCCAAGCCATATTTTAGGGATAGTCCCTGTATTGTAAACATTATTAAATAGTCCAAGAAGAAAGTCTAAGTTTTCCTCGTTGATTAATTTCAATAGCTCAGCTGGTATTTCATCTTTTCCTACAGATTTGTTGTTTTTTAGTTGACGGAGAGCATATTCCAGTTCGGACTTCAGTATTGGAAGACCTTCGTCGTTTTCGGTATTTAATGTAGGAGGTTCTCTGATGTCATAGAAGAGTTCCTTTATATAGTCTTCCCACATGTTTATTTGTTCTTGATGGCTTGAAATCAGTTTGCCTTCTGCGTTGATTAGATTATTTGGTCCTTGTGAGTATGTCGCGCCTGTGAATTCTTTGAGTTTCTTATACAGATGGAAGTCATCATGTTTTTTATATAAGTTTTCGATTTCTTCACATTGTTCTGTTATCCATTTTTCTTTTGCAATTTTTATTTTTTGTTTAATGGTTCTATTTAATGCTTTGTACATTGCTTTGTGCTGTTTGCATTTTCTTCTTTCATCCATTAAATCCAATATTTCCTCTGTCATCCATCTTCCGTGGTCGCTGTTTTGTGAGCATTTCAGTTGCAAAATAAGGGCGTGTCTGATTTCCTCCCGAAGGCGAAAGTTAAGGATGTTTAATTATATGAAAGTGTGCTAAAACACAGTGCGAAAAAGTGAAACCCATTTAAAATACATTGTTACTTCAGACACACTTTAAACTCTTTATGTACCTACTGCTATGTATATTTACAATTTTCACACAATAAAACCTTTACATTTTACATAATATGAGATAGAGTAGATAAAAATTATTTTTGTGAATTTTGTTAACAAAAATTGGTTAAACAATTTTTCGACCGCGGTACCGCGTGACACCCTGTGTATTTGTTATAAGGATTGTTATACGGATGTATTTCTTTGAGTAAGTTTGTGCAAAAAATCGAATCAGAATAATTTACCTAACGGGGGCGACGTTACAGACTGTATACTAATATATAACTAATAAGTAGTTGAAACGGTCAAAACAAAGAAACGCACACTCATCAAAAATGCACTTGAGATTCTCGTATAATCAACATTTAGTCGATCCAGTAAGAGTCAACTCCAACTAGTAAAAGTTGATTTAAATTTTTAAAATCAACATTTACTGCTCGTTTCAGTTTGAGTTGACTCCAACTAGTTGGAGTCAACTCTAACTGAGAATCAACTTGAACTGTAACATATATAAAAACAACAAGCATCTAGTCCAGCAATACATATATTTCAACTACTAGTCTTCCCAATGTAGTATTTTCTTTCAGTTAACAAATAACGCCAATTTTTATCTCAATTTCATAAAGTAAACCAAACCGCGAAGCCGCAACTCGAGTATCCCAGAACCCTCTTCTTTTTTTGTTCTCGCTGTTGCCTATAAATAATTTTTATCGCCCCCATTCGCCGACAGATTAAAATGCTATCATTAACACCGAATAGCCAGAGCTCCAAACAATGCACGCTTAAAATTTCGCAATATGTTTTCTAGTGTTTAACAGTATCTTATCGCTGTATTTTTTTCTGATCCACACACGTAGCTAATTGTTGCGGACTTTTACAGTTAGTTATGTGGTTTGTTTTTAAGTTTTGTTTGGTCTGCTGTACGAATGTTTTCGACGTGATGGTTGGTTCGCCAACGGGAAATCTGCACTTGATATATTTCGTTAATTTCCTCTTGAAATAGATAAGCTCCGTTTAAATATTACCAGGACGTGTGTCTCAGTAAAATTAAAAAATCCGTCTGTTAGCTGGAGCTATTTATTTAATCCATTTTATCGGTTGAAAGTTTATACTCATAATCCGGTCAACTTAGACATCAAAATGCTTGGCAAATAACAAAAATTGCCGGAGAGCCAAATTTTGGTGGAGAGCTAGGGTATACCATAATAAATAAAGTTTAAAAAGCCCCCATCGATCCCATGTGTGCGTCAAAGGTTATTCGGGGTCAAAGGTCAAAATTTGAGATTTTTGGATTTTTTTCGAAAACCGTAAGTTTTATCAAAAAAAACCTCAAACCAAAGTTGTAGATCTTAACATTCTCTACAAAAATTGTCCTTGCAATTTTTTTCCTAAGAGTTACCATTCCTGAGATATCGCGATTTTAAAAGTTACTTTATACATTATACGCACATAATAAGCCACGTATATACATATGTGGCCCTTAAGACAAGTATAAATGCCTATTTGTGTCTCTTTTATATAGTATATTATACTATTCTGAAAATATTTCTTCAAAAGGTAATCAGTCCCAAACTTAATTTCCTCTATCCACGTGGCCTTGAAAAACATTTGGCTATACCATTCTTTAAAAAAGAACAGATTGTCTATTATAGGCAATGGCTACAGTATTGTCCGTAGGTCTGGTTCATAATATTATCTGTTTTTTTAGTGCTAAAGGTTCAGTTCAAGTAAATATAAGTACTTATTACAAGCGTCTACCATTTAGTACCGTTACCGTTATTTGTACAATTTTATAGTTTTAAAAATGTCTCAGTAGCACCTGAAAATTCACGAAGAAAAAGTAGCTATAGATCCTGTATTATTATTTCAACGCATGAGTATCACTGAAGCTTTTGAGGATGAGATTGAAAAATTTTTTGAGTATGAATTAGCTCCTTACCCCTTATCACTTTTAGATGCAGCTGGAATGCGTAAAACAACAAAGTCAGCAATTTATGATTGCTTTGAATCAGTCAATACTGAGGTTGATCGTAGAAACGCTACTTACATTATTGATGGAAGGTACCTACTACATCACGTTGTGTGGGATCAAGAAGAAACCTTTAGCGTTATTTTTGATAAATATGTTCAGTATCTACGCAGACATTACGGGCTTACAGTGACAGTGGTATTTGACGGCTACAATGACTCGACAAAAAATATTAAAGCTGCAGAACAACGTCGTCAAACTACAAAAACATCATCGGGTTCCGAGATTATCTTTATTACAGAAGGGGCAAAACGTCAGTACTTAAATTATTCGAAAAAAAAAAAAAGATTTGACTGACTGCTGTAAAGTTTTTACAGAACTTGATTCTACACCGCAAACAATAATTACGGAAGGAATTCGCTTTCTTCTTGCGGTTTATGGAGCTCAAAAAAATTATTTGTCTTGATGAATACCGATACTTAAGTTTTGTAAAAAATACGCGAAACAAGAAACAATTACAACTATCATGTCTTCCTCCAACATCAGCATCTGCTTTTCAACATTTGTATCGAGTATATTATCAAGTTCAAACATGGCTAGGCAATGAACTGAATCCAGAAGACTGGGGTTGGAAATTAATAGATAATACTCTGGAACCGATTAAAACCTTACTCCCACCTGCTCCAGAAAAACTCCTTAACACTATTTTTTGCAATTGCAAAAAAGGTTGTAGTGCCAAATGTGGATGTAAAAAAGTCGGGTTGCTGTGTTCTCTAGTGTGTACCAACTGCCAAGGTCAGTCTTGCTCATATGTCCAGTTTAGTACAACAGAGGAAGACTCCTGTGATTTTAATGAAGAGACCAATGACTTAGTCACATTTGAACAATTTTTGAACATCCAGCAAGAGGAAGAGGAAGAAGATGAAATCGAAGAAGACTTGACTGTTGAAGTAGACTGTCAAGAATATGAATCTGATTAAAATATCTAAAGAAATCAAAACAATAGTTAACCTAATAATCAATAGCAATATCAATAATCAATATCAATAATAAGGTAATATCTAGAACTTGACCGGTATTGTTTCCTTAAATTATCCTAAAATTGTCAAAACAGTTAGTGGAGTAGGCCTACAGGGGAAACCACGGTAAAAAATCGCGCCGAGTACACTACCTCACAGAGGTGGTGTGGAAACGTGTGCATATCATGTATGATGTGACTCTTTGAATCGCGATATCTCAGGAATGGCAACTCTTCGGAAAAAAATAGTAAGGAATATTTTTGTAGAGAATTTTAAGATCTACAACATTGGTTTAAGGTTTTTTTTTTGATAAAACTTACCGTTTTCGAAAAAAATCCAAAAAATCTCAAATTTTGACCTTTGACCCCGAATAACTTTTGACGCACACATGGGATCGATGGGGACTTTTTAAACTTTATTTGTTATGGTATACCCTAGCTCTCCACCAAAATTTGGCTCTCCGGCAATTTTTGTTATTTGAAATGTCTATATAGACCGGGTTATCAAAGTTCTTTCAATTTTGCGCCTTATAAAATAAGCCAATAGAAATTTTAAAAAGATATAGGAACAAATAAATCAGAGAGCTCAAAAGTGAGGCAAACAATCCGCCAGAAGTGAGTAAGCCTTGATGATGAACTCCATATGACCAGATCTATATACTTAAAATGGATAATATAATACTATTTAAAAGTCGTTTTGTATAAGCTAAGTCGTGTAAGTAACTTTAAGTGTATTATACTTTAAGCCTTTAAGTGTATTTTCATGAACGATGTTGCTCACTGCTTTGTATCTCGAATACTGGCTAACAGTTTTTAAAGCTGCTAAAAAATAATCAACAGGTGGTAAGGCACAGAACCTCCTAACTCCTCACCCACTTCTCAATGAAATAACTTTTGGTATGTTAAACTTTTTCGTAGGCCATTCAGTTATAGTCCGTTCTTTAACGGTAAAATATTGCAAAACCTCTAAATTTTAAAGAACCGCTTGGATTGCTATGAAATTTGGCATACACATAGCTAACAAGTCAAAGAAAAAAAGTGATATTGTGTCGATATGTGCTTTTGCCCTGGGGGTGGTTTTCACCCCCTCTTGTGGGTGAAAAAATATTCGTCCAAAGAAAGTCAGGAAATGGATAAACTGGCTAATTTTAAGTAACTTTTGTTCTATAGAGTTTTTCACTAAGTCAATACTTTTCGAGTTATTTGGCAGTGAATATGTTCATTTTTTCAACAAAATAACCACGCTTTTAGACGGTTTTTCGCAAATAACTCAAATAGTAAGTATTTTGTCGAAAACACATTCTTAGCAAAAATATAGCCTGTAAAAAATTTAAAAAAATGGTGTATATATCACGTCTCTACACCTAGTAGAAGCAGAGTTATAGCTAATGAAAAATAAGTTAATATACGTCAAATTCCAAATGGAATAATTTAACGTGAAATAACCAAAAATGAAGCACATTTCTGGGAAAACTCATTACAACTTATTTAAAGTGTTTTAAAAAGCTTCATTTTTGTTTTATAAAAAAAATTCTAGAATCAAAATTAAACAAGTTACGCTCAAAATAAAGTTAGTCCTTTCTGGTTTTGGTAAAAAAATCGAGAAAATCACCCCCTAATTAGTATCTTAAATGAACTTAATCGTTACGACTTCACAAGTTTCTTGACTCGTGTATATATTGTTTATGATCTGTAAGTTTCATCGGTTCAAAGTCCTTATTATTGAAAGGGCTGTAGTTAAAATCGGTTGAACGAGTCACTGATCACGAATGTATGCAAATTTAGAAACACCAAATCTTAAATCAATTTTTGTCCAACAGAAAAACAGAAAAATACACGATATTCAAAAAAGCAAATCTGACTATTTTTGTTTTTCGAGATTTTTGGTATCTCTAACAATTTTTAAGCTATTTTGAAAAAAAGCATATTTTTCAAAATTTAAATTTTTAAAAATTTTACTTTGAAACCAATTTTTTTTCAAAAATAAACACTTGGAATCGATGAAACTTACAGATCATATAAACACAACATAAGTAAAATCATTTGTGGAGCGGTAACGATTAATTTCATTTAAGTTGCTAATTAGGGGGTGGTCTTCCCGATTTTTTTTTTGCAAAACCAAAAGAGACCAACTTTATTTTGAGCGTAACTTGCGTAAAAAACTTTTTGAAAAAACAGAAATAAACCTTTTTTTAAACACTTTATAAAAAAGTTATAATGGGTTTTCCCCAAAAAGTGCTTAATTTTTTTGATATTTCTCGTCGAAATATTCTATTTGAAATTTGGTGAATATGAATCTATTTTTCATTGGCTATAACACTGGTGATCTACGAGATCCAGAGACCTAACGCGTACACCATTTTGTTTACTTTCTTATAGGCTATATTTTTGCTAAGAACGTTTTTTTCGACAAAATACTTACTTTTTGAGTTATTTGCGAAAAACCGTCTAAAAATGTGGCTATTTTGTTGAAAAATGAACATATTCACTCGCAAATAACTCGAAAAGTGTTGACTTGGCGAAAAAGCTCTATAGAACAAAAGTTACTTAAAATTAGTCAGTTTACCCATTTCCGGACTTATTTTGGACATATATTTTTTCACCCCAAACAGGGGGCGAAAGTCACCCCCAGGGCAAAAGCACACATCGGCACAATATCACTTTTTTTTTCTTTGACATGTAAGTTATACGTATGCCAAATTTCATGTCAATCCAAGCGGTTCTTTAAAATTTAGAGCAAAAACCGTGAAAGAATGGACTATTATATAGGTTTGCTTAAAATAGTCATAAATAGGCACCTACGCATATAAATTAAAACAGCCCCTACAACTTTCTCAAAATATTATCTTATAAACTATAAACTTTGTTAATTTATTTGGTTTTTAATTATATAGTTTCTCAATGTAACATGGAATCTTAAGTTCTTAAGGTTATTTGAATTTTTGACAAATCTTGAGGTAATATAAGAAAATTGTCTATATAAAAGTTGGAGATCTTGTTATGATCTACAACTTCGCTATTTAACTTTTTTCCATACGATGTTTCCACATTTTTTCCCTTAAGAACCCACCGCCTTCCACGTCCGGAAGTCACATCACCTGAAAATTATTTTAGAATAATTTTTTAAATTTTCGTTCTGTTACAAAGGCAGGTCTATTATTTACCAAAAATTAAAGGATCTGCAAATCCCGCAAAAGATAGTAAGCGTGGTAAAAAGTACGTATAGAAACGTACTTGCTAAAGTACAAATAAACGGAAACAGATTGCCAATAATAAACCTAAGGAGAGGAATAAAACAAGGGGACAGTCTCAGCCCAGTTTTGTTTATATTAGTAATGGATAGAGTAATGAAGAGCGCTAAAAGAAGGTCAAGGCAATTACAGTCAATAATAGGGTACAGGAATTTAGTACCAGTGAGAATGGAGGGATTACTATACGGAGATGACTTAGTAATAATAGCAGACAATAAAGAGAAAATGCAAAAATTAATCAATATATGGGTGGAGGAAATAGAAAATTTACCAAAAGGTAAATTAAATTAGTAATAATAATTTACCAAAAGGGTAACCCAAAAGAAAAGGGAAGAAATAAACCAAACGATATTTAGGTGCAAAAACAAAATAATAGAAACAGTCTCGACGTTTGAATATCTTGGAGTAATAATGTCAGAGGATGGAAAGATAGATCAAGAAATCTCATACAGAGCGAAAAAGCAAATAAAATCTACTATGAACTAAATAAAACAATATTTGGAAAGGAAGAAATAGATAAAGAAATAAAACTGAAGGTATACAACGCAATCTCTGTGCCAACTTTAATATATGCAAGTGAGACATGGGTAAACAATGCAAAAATAGACAGTACAATAAACGCAGCGGAGATGAAGCAGCTAAGAAAAATAGCAGGAAAAACGAAATTGGACAGAATAAGAAATGAAGATATTAGACAAAGACTGAAACAGGAATCGATAATAACCAAGATACAAAAAAGAAAATTAAAATGGTATGGACATATTAACAGAATGGACCAGGGAAGACTACCAAAGCAGGTGATGGAATCGAAAAGATATGTTTAAAGAAGGAAAGGGAGGCCAAGAAAGAGATGGATTGATCAGATTATAGAAATTAGACAGAAAAAAGGAAAAACACATCAACAAATGAAAGAGTTAGCAAAGGACCGCAAGAAATGGAAGAGATGGATAGAAGACGAATAACACCTCCGACGACCCTGAGGGGCATAAGGAGTTTCGAGAAGAAGAACCCACGTCCTTCCATGTCCGGAAGTCACATCACCTGAAAATTATTTTAGAATAATTTTTTAAATTTTCTTTCTGTTACAAAGGCAGGTCTATTATTTACCAAAAATTGCTTTTTTACGACTTTTATAATATTCCATACTCACTTGTTCTGTTAAAATATTTATTATAAAATACATTTTAAAAATCGTTTTTTGTCTTTACTTTGTATATACATTAAAGATTTATCTCATCTGTCCCTCAGGATATAGATATCACGGTATGTAATAATTCCTAAGTAACGAACAAGCCCCCTACCAAATAATAAATTCCAATATATCTAAATCAAACGCTTTTACAAACTTGGCAACTCCCGGTTGGCATATTCACAAACGTCTTAAAAGTGATTGACAAATATTCATTTTTTAGGATCAGATGGGGGATAACGCAGGGATTTTCAAAGGAAGGGCGAAAATATGAAATCTCGAAAAAATAATTACGTTTGTGGGGTTCGATTAATCGTAAACAAGAAATAAATACTTGTTTTATTTTGGTTACGGATATATTTTCAACATAAAAAATATTTTTGAACGAAGAATATTGAATTTATTTTAGCTGTTGTATAGGGTTGGGTTTAAAAATATCAGGAAATCTGTCCCATGTTTTAAACTAATGCTACTAAAATGCTTCATCTAATGATACTGAAGCATCACCATGAAAAGAGCAATTTAGTCCACCCAGAAAAGAGCCAACGAATGATAATGGCAACAAACTTAAACAATTATGTGAAATCAACTCGAAAATCAAAGACAGAAATTATTAATTCTTCTTTCCGTTCCTCTCTTATCGAATATTAGATATCACCAAGGCTATAGATGCAGGCTAAATGATCCGTGCAAAAAATCCTTTAACAAAAAAACTTCTAAACGTTTAAACGAATTAGAAAAATAATTAAAACTTACCACACAACGTGGGCTTTTTCACTACTCAAAAAACATAAATTAACACCAGCAGCCATTTCGACAGCAAACTAAGAAATGAAATGAAATCGTGGTGTTTAACTATTTATAGCTTTAAGAAGACTAATTAATCTTTGAAGAGTAATAAAAGAATAATTCTCATTCTCAAAGGATTATTCTAACGGGATACTTAAAAAAAGGAGTGCAGCTGCAATGATTTCACGAAGTTTTAACATACTTACAGCCAGACATTTTAATTATAGGGGTAGATTTTAAAATAGTGCGTAGCCTAGACAATAACACTGTCTACCTACTAGAAAGCAAAATGGGTATCGGGCACAAGTATAATACACATACGCAAGTATATGATTTAAAACTAAAGGCATAATACGGCTCTGTACAAGTCTAAACAAAAGTTTTAAATTCAGAAAAAATAAAACGCTACAACTAACAAGCAATATAACATAGTTCTGCCACTCTATCTTTGCACATCGTGATTATTCGTATTATAGGAAATAAACCAAAATATGTGAGCCAAACGTACGGAGCCAAACGTACGTTCGTTATAAGAATTAGAAAATGCCTAATATTACGATGGACGTTTTTATACTTCTCTTTTATGTCAATTGTTGACATATGGGTTGTCCAATAACATCTACAATAAATAAATATTTAAACCGTAGTAATAAGAAATTCTCACCTTACGATGTAAGGTGAGAGTTGGACAACAATACTTGGAGACATTTGAAATAAACAATGGACTAAAACAGGGAGATGCACTTTCACCACAACTCTTCAATTTAGCTCTGGAGCACATAATCAGAAGTGCAAGAATCGAAAAACCCAATACAGTATTTCATCGAGAAGGACCAAACTTACTACTGGCATTTGCAGACGATATCGATCCAATAGGTAACACACGATTAAGGATGAAGGAGACTTTCGTGAGGTTCGAGAAGGAAGCAGAGAAGATGGGGCTCCAAATCAACGAAAACAAGACGAAATATATGTATACGAGCCGCAATAACCAAAGCAGAGACAGAATTGGTCAGAACATCAGCATCGATAACTTTAACTTTGAGCGCGTTAGAGAATTCAAGTATCTTGGAACAACAATAACTGAAGACAATAACGGACCACAAGAAATAAACAACAGGATACAGGCCGGCAACAGACGTCTTTTTGCCCTCCAAAACCTTATAAAATCAAAACAATTAACAAGACGTACGAAGATACAAGTCTATAAAACAATCATACGACCCGTTGTGATGTATAGAAGCGAAACGTGGACGACAACAAAGGCAAACGAAGAGAGACTACTTGTTTGGCAAAGAAGAATCCTAAGGAAGATCTTTGGTTCTGCGCTGGATGAAGCATCAGGACAATATAGGATAAGAACTAACAAAGAGCTCGAAGAACTTTACCCAGACGCCAACATCATAAAAAAAATAAAGTCCAGAAGACTCCAATGGGCAGGACACCTCAGAAGACATTCTGACCAAAGAACAGTAACGGTAGGAACATAACAAGTGGGTCGCGGTGGAGGTGTAGGTGTCGGTCGCGGTCGATGTCGACATCCACGTAAAACAAACACATTGTAATTAATCAAAGCGAACAGAGCAGGTAAGTCGCAGTGGAGGTTTAGCGCGATGCCATCCAGGAGGTTTATATCGCTGCTTTTGAAAATAAAATGAGTTTGTTTTACATGGATGTCTACTGCGCGGCCTACAAGGATGCTTTCCTCTGATTGATCCGTTCGAAGCCAAGTTGTCATTGCTTGCGCTATCTGAGTTGATACTTTTAATATAAACCCTGTTTTGCATTCAGTTTATTTTTGAATTTCTAAAGTAATTAAATTCAGTAAATTTTTAAAATATGAAGGAGGATCTGATTGTTTACAGCTGATATTAATTTCATCACTATCATCACTTGACTGACACAATATCGCAAAAGCACAGTCTTTTTGTCATTCAAATTTCATTAAATTATTTCACTTGATAGTGGTTCTAGCTCGACTGACAGCGCAGGTGACCTCCCTGCTATTAGGATGGTATAGTTAGACCCAAACCCAGACATCCAAAGTGAAAGTTATCCTCCAACACCAAATTGTTCTATATGGGCCACATAATGTTCAGAAAAAAGTCACACCATTTTGAGCGTCGGGTTTGGGGGGGAGAGGGGGGAGAAATCGGCAAATTCGTAGTTTTTTCCGTTTTTCGTCAATATTTCTAAAACTAAGCGGTTTAGCATGAACAACCCTCTACACAAAATTCTTCTACATTAAATTTGAAATAAAAAAGGCCCTATGCATAACCCTTCTAAAATGAACGGTTCCAAAGTTACAGAGGTAGTATAGTATAATTGGTCCAAAAAAAGGCCTAACCCAGACATCCAAAGTAAAAGTTTTCCTTCAACACCAAATTGTTCTATATGGTCCACATATTGTTCAGTAAAAAGTTACACCATTTTGAGCGTCCGGTTTGGGGGGGAGATGGGGGAGAAGTCGGTAAATTAGTAGTTTTTTTACGTTTTTCGTAAATATTTCTAAAACTATGCTTTAGCGTAAGGAATGCTCTATAGAAAAATGTTCTACATAAAATTTAAAACAAAAAAGGTTCTATACATAATTGTTATAAAATCAACGGTTCCAGAGTTACGGAGGGTGAATAGTGAAGGTTTTCGATACTTTTTATATTCACCGATTTCTCCCCCCTCTCCCCTCAAACCCGACGTTGAAAATGGTGTGACTTTTTTCTGAACATTATGTAGACCGTATAGAACAATTTGGTGTTGGAGGATAACTTTCACTTTGGATGTCTGGGTTTTGGTATAGTTGTATCATAAATATTGCCCAAAAATATAAAAAGTATCGAAAACCTCGACTTTTTACCCTCGGTAACTCTGGAACCGTTGCTTTTATAACACTTATGTATAGAACATTTTTTGTTTTGAATTTCATGTAGAACATTTTTGTATATAATATTGTTTACGCTAAAGCATAGTTTTAGAAATATTGACGAAAAACTTAAAAAAACTACTAATTTACCGGCTTCTCTCCCATCTCCCTCCCAAACCGGACGCTCAAAATGGTGTTACTTTTTAGTGAACAATATGTGGACTATATAGAACATTTTGGTGTTGGAGGAAAACTTTTACTTTGGATGTTTGGGTTAGGCCTTTTTTTGGACCAGTTATACTATACTACCTCCGTAACTTTGGAACCATTCATTTTAGAAAGATTATGCATAGGGCCTTTTTTATTTCAAATTTAATGTAGAACAATTTTGTATAGAAGGTTGTTCATGCTAAACCGCATAGTTTTAGAAATATTGGCGAAAAACTTAAAAAACCCTAAGCGCGATGGGCGTGGAGAATTGGATGGAGGTTGCTCAAGGCAGAAAACAGTGGAGGCATGTTGTCGAGTCGGCTAAAACCCACGAAGGGTTGTAAGGCCACGGAGTAAGTAAGTAAGTAAGTAGTAATAAGAAATTAGCGTTTTTATTGAAAATAAGCAAATATATGGTACAAATATATCGTCAGATCATACTCCTGTTGATGGTAAATTTAGGTTTCGATTTAATGTAGTAACAAAAAACACAATATGAGAAGACTAAAATGTAAGGAAATAAAGAGACAGTCGAGTCGCACGGATTCTTTCAGAGAAGCAAAGTAACATAACGAAAACAAAACTCTTAAAAATATTTAATACTACCCTGTCGAAGTGGTTTTAGAACCTGTTGTTGTTGTTTATTTGGGTTTATATGACGGCGGACACTAAATCCATTCGCCAATTCTACTATTTTTTTTTATTTTATTAGTCATTTTTTCGTATCTTATCCTAAAACTAATATCGTTTTTAATACTTGATTTTGAAAATCATAAAAAGGCAGAAACAAAAAGTAATGAATGGTTTCTTTAAATCCATTTTGGCAAAAGTTTCTAACAGATGTAATAATATTGCAATTGTTAATTAATAATTTACAAAGTCATTAGAGTTTACCAGCCATGATTTATTATTTAGACATCAAATGAAATTTCATGGAGTTAATAATAAAGCAGTGTAATTACATCGCAGTGTATTTCATGTGCGTTTCATAAAACACCAAATACAGCTAATTACAGACTTTTCCCAAAGATTTATTTGCGGAACGGAATTTGAATAGAATGTATTAAAACTGGGAATGTAATTATATCTCTGGCAATTTGTACATTTTAGAAACAAAATGGTAATAATAACATCAGCGTACACTCGGAAGGTACATCTAAAGGCGCATTCTCACGGTTCGATTTTAGTTAGAGTTTCACGATATTCGATAAAAATATCGATATTATATTGATATCGCATCGAAAACCAATACGATACCGATACAATACATACCTTAGCAATATTAATGTCGATACGATACTCATTATCTGAAATCAATACAATATACTCTTATCTTGTATTGTCGATACGCTTGCCTCGATATTATTGAAAATATCGATATCAAAAAAAAAAAAATAAATAAATAAAATGCCACAGCTGTTTGATTATATCTTGTGGAATAGGTATTTAGATCATAATTATTTATTACATAAAAGTATAAGTGATCTGCAGCCCAAGCATCAGCTGTTATAATATTTTACACTTGAGTGCATGAACTTGAAATTCTTGAGTGTGAATAAATGTTATGATTACACTGTTTATATTATCATGTGGCATTTGTGGCAATATTATGGAAGTAAGTGATGATGACATCATCACTTACTTAGTGATGTAATTAGGTAATATATTGACAGAACAGCAAGAGATACTAAAAAGATGGACAGAATATTTTACGGAAAAGCTTGCAGGAGATGGGAGTGAGACGAACCCTGATATACCATTAGACCAAGCAGACAACAGAGAAAAGAGTCCACCAACAATAGCCGAGATTGGAACAGCAGTAGACAAATTAAAGAACAATAAATCACCGGGATTGGATCAAGTAGCATCGGAATTACTGAAGGAAGGAGGAGACGCACTACAGAAAACAATACATGAATTGATAACAAAGATATGGTCAAATAAACAGCTACCAGCGGAGTGGAATAGTGGTATTATTGTACCATTACATAAAAAAGGAATCAGTTATAATGTGGAAACTACCGTGGAATCACGCTGCTGAATGTAGCACACAAAATAATGTCCAACCTTATTTATGAAAGACTTAGACCACACGCTGAAAAAATAGTTGGCAGGTACCAAAGTGGCTTCTGTAGACAGAAGTCAACAATAGACCAGATATTTGTTCTGCGACAGATCCTCGAAAAAACAAGTGAACATAACATCGACACACATCATCTCTTCATAGACTTCGAAAGCGCATATGACAATATAAACCGAGAATTCTTAATAAAAGCAATGAAAGAATTTAATATACCAACACAACTAATAGAACTGATAAAAGAATCTCTAAAAGTAGAAAGTAAAATCCGGATACAAAACGAACTAACGGAAACAATAGATGTGAAAAAGGGACTACGCCAGGGAGACGCTCTATCATGCATCTTGTTCAACATCGTACTCAAGAAAATAATGAGGGACACAACAGTCAATACTCGAGGAACAATAATTAATAAAAGCGTGCAAATACAAGCATTTTCAGATGATGTTGACATAATCGCAAGATCAAGAAGAGAAATGATAGAGGCATTCAATCAAATAGAACTAGCTGCACAAAATAGTGGCCTTAAAATCAACCAGAACAAAACAAAATATATGCAGGTAAGTAAAAACACAGAAATAAGGCAGCCACAAAATATAACAATAGGAGAATACAACATTGAGGGGTAAAAAACTTTACATACTTGGGATCCCTAGTCGCATCTGATAATAACGTAGCAGAGGAAGTGAAGAGGCGAATATTTATTGCCAATAAAAGTTACCATGGCTTAATTCGGCAACTAAGATCAGACAACGTCGCAAGGAAAACAAAATGCCAAATATACAAAACCCTAATAAGACCGGTACTCACATACGGCTCAGAAACCTGGACACCCACTAAAAGAGAGGAAACATTGCTAGCCACCTTTGAAAGAAAAATCTTGCGACACATATATAAGGGCACAAAAGAAAATGGAATTTGGCGAAGAAGGTACAACTTTGAACTATACGAAATATACCAGGATCCGGATATCATAACATTCATTAAAATAGGACGGCTGCGTTAGATGGGACATGTAGAAAGAATGGAAGAAGGCGAAATACCAAACAAAATATTCAAACAGATGCCAGTAGGAAAAAGAACAAGAGGAAGACCGAAGCTGAGATATTTAGAACAAATAGAAAATGATATAAAAACCTTAAAAAATAAAAAACTGGAGAAAAAAGCACGAAACAGATCAGAGTGGAGAAGAATCCTGGAACAGGCCAAGACCCAGAAAGGGCTGTCGAGCCAATGATGATGATGAAGTGATGATGACTCAAAAATAATTTTTAACAAATACTGAATTGCGATTTATTCCGAATCTCCGGGGTTTCCCTATATTTTAAGAAGTAGTTTTTAAACAATACAGAATTATTAAGTATTTGTCGACTTTCAAAGAAGCATTCAGCCATATTCAATCTTTATAAGAATATACATATATAAGTTATAAGCAATATTCGTAATATTTTTAGAATAATGTCCATTTGCCAAGCATGCAAAAGTGGGCATAAAGGGCCCAAGCTCAGATGTATAATCCTTTTTATGTCGATATTTTATCGAGTATTGTATCGATATCGTATCGAAATCAATATCAATACGATATTTTTATAAGAATGTATTGCCGATATCGATACTCGATACGATACTTCATTGGCATAACCAATACAATACTCAATACTTAAAAAGTATCGATATTGTATCGTATCGTGAAGCTCTAATTTTAGTTGATCAACTTTAGTGGATCAACTAAAATCGATCAAGTTTTTGTTCACACATTTCTAACAAAATTGAGGAGGCGCCAAGTGTAGTTATACGTAAAAGTATAAATATTATTATTAGTAGTTTACTGATTCAGCAACTCACGAAAATTATGTTAAGACGGAATAAAGAACATAAAAAACGTCGTTTCTGGATAAGAAATTGGATTAAAAGAACAGATGAATGTGGTGTTTCAGAAACTCTGCTAAAAGAACTTGCTTTGGAAGATAGAGAAGGATATAAAAATCTGAACATAACACTCTCTGACCACTTTAAACTCATTTTGTTGATTTGAAAGGTAATTTTTACGCAGACTGACGAGATAATAGTGATTCAAGTCGACCAACAAATGTTCATACGCTTCAAACGTAATTCAACTTGTCTGAAAAATGTCAAGTTGAACGATACAGTTTGACTCGATCAATCTTTTGTTGAATCGACAAAAGTTCTCACAGCTATTATCTTTCGATTTTAGTTGATCCACTAAAGTTGATCAATTAAAATCGAACAGTGAGAATGCGCCTTTAGGTACAGCTGGTTCCTAAAAAAACTGATACGACTCTTAGTAAGATTTGATCATTTTGAGCAGTGTATGATTGGTCTGACATTATATTATATTTATTATGACATACAAATAATAAAATAAACAAACAAACAGCCATTGTTTTGGTAGGGGAGCAAAGTATGCTAAATGTGCAGTCACTCGAGCGCTTTGGGGACCTATTGGGTTGTAAAGAGTAGGTCCTAAAACCAAAAAAAGGTAAGTAAAGTTGTCCATTTTAGTGGGCGCTTGCCATTTTTTAATTTAATTTTCCATTTCCAACAATCGTTTTTTCCGATTATAGCGACATCTATCCATAATTCGAAAAAATGTTTCGAATAAAAGTTACTTATTTTTACGTACGGAATCCAAATCTGCAATAAAAAATGAGGGTTTCTATTTAAGATTTTAAAGTAACCCCCCACCCCACATCCATGGGGGTTCGTGTTTGGTGCCATTCGACAGATTTTTTAAAAATATTGAATAAGTGTATTTTACAGTTTTTCGATCTGATGTTGATTTTGCTAAATATAGCGGGATTCGTATTTAAAATATTAAATTTACCCCCCACCCCTCTCCGTGAAAAGTCGTGTTCGGTATCATTCGATAGATTTTTTAAAAATATTGAGCACGTATTTTTTAGTTTTTCGATCTATCACTCATTTCGCGAAATATTCGCTTATTTTTTGTGAAACTTTGGGACTCACCCATTCCCTTACGCCCGGCTCAAATCGTCAGATTTTTGAAATATACACTGTTTTACATGTACTTAACTTACCCTATCTTAATCTGACAATTTCGAGTTTTTTTAAGGATAGATTTTTTTTTTCGGGCCCCCCTTAACGAACTCCCCTGTGTTAAGAGTCAATATATGGTAGAAGTACATCTGCAGAGTACTAGGTTTCTCACCATATGCTAATCTGACGCGCTCGAGTGACTGCAAAAATCCCCGCTTGGGCTCCCCTACCATTTGAGGTTGAAGTTATCTGACAAATTTTAAGATTTGGCAGTGACAGTGACAGTATGTAAATAATAAGTATTTATCCTTCAAAATATAATAAATTAAATATAATTAAACTCATATTCATTATATCACACATCATCAAAAGCTTTTTACAAGAACATAGTCAGCGATTTTGATATGTCTTAGAGCCAGACTACATCAAGATCGCCTAAAAATCGTGCTGGTAATTGCCTTGCAGCGAGACCAAAAACAAAAAGAAGAAGAAGAAGAATTTTTTATTGCAGATTCGGATTCCTTACGTAAAAATAATTAACTTTTATTTGAAACATTTTTTCGAATTATGGATAATTGGCGCTATAATCGAAAAAAAATTGTTGGAAATGGAAAATTAATTTAAAAATGGAAAGCCCCCACTAAAATGAAAAACTTTTGACTGACTGCACATTTAGCATACTTTCCTCCCCTACTACTATAAATTGATATTTCTCGCTCCGTCCATGGCATTTCCAAGTACTTTTGTCGCGATTTTTAACTAGTCCACTGCAAGCTTAATGTCAGCCATCGATTTTCCTTTTCGATATGTTTACCACTATGTAACAGTGTTTATGCCGGCGCATTAGCATATATTATATCAGACACATTGCTCTTGCCAAAATTACATTAGAGCTACGTTCCTCGAACGCCTAGAAACTGCTTCAATATGGTAATGAACAGCTCTACTTCATATCTCCATGGACTGTTAAACATTTTATTGGGCTTTTGTGGCAACGCGGCTCGATGGGATATGTAGGCTCAGAAACCAGACCAGTATACAGTGTGTTTGGGTATTAGGTGTGATTCTCTAACAAGATCACTTGGCTTTGGAAATTTAGAATTGAATTATTTAGTCCGCGTAGTGAATTAATATAAGCAAATAAGGGGAAATATTAATTGTATCATATGAAATCTTGAATATTCGTCTACAAAATATTGTAGTGTATTTTTAAGAAATTATAAAATTTACCAGAATGTTGGAGATGACATACTACCGGGTAAAACAACGATATAACGGGGATGTCAGAATCGAAAACGGTCATCTTTTGACGGACTTTGTAACAAAAGAGAACTTCTGTTGGAGTGAAAATAAAGAGAATGATATACTCCAACAGAAGTAAGAAAAGGAAAGAAACAAAATGTAAGTTAATGGAACAAAAATGACAAAAAGTAAGAGGTATTAAGATGAACTGATAATAGATATATGAATAGACAGAGACAAACTGAATAGAATAGGCTAGCAAGAGATGCAAGATAACGACAACTTGACACTCAAGGATGGATACGGCCAATTTGCATGCCTGTCGAAGACGGTAGCTCAAAGTAGATAGTGATGGTAACTAAGAAGGGGAATATTAAGATAAGCATTGTACACGGTGGAATGATTAAGAAAAACTAAATTCAATAATAAAGAATATTCTAAATGAAAAAAAAAATAGTGTAAGATCCAAGATCCCTTTTTATGTCAAAAAATATATTTACCGGGTGATTTTTGTTCAGCTTCCCTTGATGGTAGGTACTTCAATCCTTCCTCAAGAAATAATTTGTGGTATTAACTTTTCACTTTAATATTAAACTTAGACATGTTAGAATAAAAATAATTTAGATGGAAATCAACCCGCCATTTGTCCAACCCAGCGGTTCTCAACCTTTTTGAGTGATGTACCACTTCCACTTATTTTTATTATTTTTGGCACCACCTATATTTTTAAATTGTATTATCAATTCAGTAAGGTCTCTTTTTATGCGGATTTTTTTTTTGCGATTTTGAAGTTATGCGGTTTGTATTTCATCCAAAAATTTCTATTATTAATAACTAGTATAATTATAACTATTCTTATCCAGATGTCATTAATCTGAGGGTTTGCAATTCGGGTATTCCTTTTGTTACATGATGTAGCATGTAGCTATTACATCAATCTGAGTTTCTCATTGAAAGGCATAACCTGTAATTCTTTTGAAATTAAATTTAAATGTTTAAGTATTTAAGAGTTTAAGGCACGGTACTTTATGTCTCGATTAACAGCCGGTTAGTTAACCGGGGTTTAATCGGGACCTCTTTAGGGTCTCTTGCGTTGCAATAAATGCAATTATATTTATTATTATACTTATTTATAATTATAAGAATACTTAGATAAAATCTACAGGACGAGACAACAAGGTAAGTAAAAGCTCCTCCCAAAGCGAAAAACTGCATGGTTCTCTATAGAGGTGAAGGAAAAATACAAAGAAGAGAAAAAGCTTACCTGAAGTATATGTCACAGAACACACAAAAAGCGTACGAAGATTACAAGAGAATAATAAATGAAACACATGCACTTGTAAGAAGAATTAAAAATGACCACTGGGAAAGCTTAAAAAAATGCTTTATAAGAGGTCTAAGCGGCGGAGGTGAAGGATTTAATGGACCTGAAACACATCGAAAAGGCTGCATGGACTGAAGTTAGTTTGAGATTGACATTGAGAATTAGATTGAGATTGAGAACCTAAATAAGCTATATTTAGAGGAACAATACCTGACGTTGAAACCACAGATACCAGAAATTGCCACAATCGAAGAAGTTCACATAAGCAAGCATGAAGTACAAAAAACATTTTCAAAAAACTAAAGAACAGAAAAGTCAATCTTTATTTTGGGCTATAAATATTGCATCATCTGCGAAACTTGATCGTTGAGTGAGTCTGTGGGAACAAAGGAAAATATTTGATAATTAATTAAGGTTCATATTTATAGATATTCCATCAGAGAAGAGAGTCATATACTATGTTGGAGTTAGTAACAGCATGATATATGGCGATTGTTAAAATATTCTTAAAAAAAAACAATATATACTAAATTTACAATCAAGATGCAGCAGAAATAAACAAACCAAGACACGTTAAATGCTACTAGGAGCACTCCCGAATCATAATTTACAATGTATAAACTTTAAAAATCATGATTTGGGATTTACAATGTATATTCATTGTAAATTATGATTCGAGAGTATTCCATGTAGCATTTAACGTGTCTTGGTTTGTTGATTTCTACTGAACAGTCAAATTTAGTATAGTAATGCTTTATCTTTATCAGTACTCCCATGATAGTCAAGTATTATAATCATAAAATACTTATAGTCCAGTCGGGTTAGACGAATAACAGGCCTAACCTTGCATTAGGAGCTGCCCCCAATTTTATTTTTCTAATCTTTGGGGAGTGTCAATAGTAGTGTAAATTTAAAATCTCGACTAAATTGCGCTGTTGCGTTTGCCGCCATCTTGATTTTAAACTAGAACGGTTTTTGCTCAATATCTACGCCATTTTCAACTTTTCGACAAATCGTGTACGAACCAAAATTGATAAAAATATCATTTTCTATAATTTCTATTATTACAATTTTTTCGTGCGGTCGATATTTTCCGAGTTATGGCGGAAAATATTGACAGTTAGAGCATAGTTATTGAATTATTTCGTTCATTATTAGTTTTACGACAAAAATGTTTCTATACAAAAATAGAGTGAATTAAATTCTACACAATTTTGATCTCTTTCATTTTTTTGCTAAAATCAATATTTAAGGTAGTACGTATGCGATAATGGCGCGAGCGTAAGACCCGATTGATTTTATAGCAATTGTTTTTGTTCATTGTAAAATCTCGACTAAATTGCGCTGTTGCGTTTGCCGCCATCTTGATTTTAAACTAGAACGGTTTTTGTTCAATATCTACGCCATTTTCAACTAAAATTGTTCAAAATATAATTTCCTACAATTTATTTTAAGCAATTTCTTTCATGCGGTTGATATTTTCAGAGTTACATGGGAAAATAGTAAAAAGTGGTGGGGGAAGCATAATTATTGAATTGAATCTTGTTTCCGAGCTGCTCCAAATTTTATAATTCTATCCTTTAGGAGAGATCAATAGTAGTGTAAATTTAAAATCTCAACTGAATTCCGCGGTTGCATTAGCCGCCATATTGATTTTAAATGAGAACTGTTGTTGCTTAATATCTACGCCATTTTCAACTTTTCGACAAAAATGGTGGGAACTAAAATTGTTATACACTTATTCAATGCAATTTCATACAATTTCTTTTGCACAATTTCTTTATGCAATCAATATTCTCCTAGTTAAGGGGGAAAATAGTGGAAGCGGAGGAGAAGCATAATTATTGAATTGTCTCATTTATTATTAACTTTACGACATAGTTATACATAAACAAAAATAAAGAGAATTACGCATATTTTATACAATTTTTGATACCAATGAAACATCAACCAAACTAAGTATATAAAAGACATAAATAATAACTTATATGCATTAAATTCACTTAATTTTATTAACTAGCGAGTTTTATTGGTTGAATTTTTCTGTCGTAATTTTAAGTTTCATGTTAGCTAATATATTTTAATATTTCAACATTTTTTTTTAATTTTGGACCCTGGTGGGGGGAATTTTCCCATTCACCCCTTGTAGACCCGCCACTGGTTCTCTTAAAAAATTGTAGTAAATCATAATTGCAAAAATGTTACTTTTTACACTTTTTGTCGAAAAGTTGAAAATGGCAGAGGTATTGAACAAAAACAATTGCTATAAAATCAATCAGGTCTTAAGCTCTCACCTTTACCGCAAACGTACTACCTTAAATGTTGTTTTGAAAAAAAATGAACGACATCAAAATTGTACAAAATTTAATTCTCTTCATTTTTGTATAGGTACATATTTGTTGTAAAACTAATAATAAACGAGATAATTCAATAATTCAATAATTAGGCTCCAACTGTTAATATTTTCCCCTCATAACTCGGAAAATATCCACCGCACGAAAAAACTTATAATAAATGAAATTATAGAAAATCGCATTTTCAACAATTTCAGTTTCTACACTTTTTGTCGAACAATTGAAAATGGAGGAGATATTAAGCAAAAATGGTTCTCGTTTAAAATCAAGATGGCGGCTAACGCAACGGTGGAATTCAGTCGAAATTTTAAATCTATACTAATATTGACCCTCCCTAAAGATTAGAAAAATAAAATTAGGGGCAGCTCGTAATGCAAGGTCAAATGCTATCCCGATTGGGCTATTAAACGAAAGTTGGCAATTAATTAAACAATAAGGGAAAATGAAAATGTAGTATGTCAAAGTGTGTAAATAATTTATTTCCTTAGCTGAGCGCTTTCGACATAAACGTCATCATCGGAGCTAATGCTAAAATAAAAAAAGAGATCTTGTAAGAAAAAGAAGTACAAAACTCTTTTTTAACTTACGTCAAATACTAAAAAAGTACAGCTACATAGAGGTGTAAACAAGTGCATCTTAGGAATGTAAATTTGATTTTTAAATTGTGAATGCTAACTTAGTGCTCCGTACAACAGCAAACAGCAAAAAAAGAAAGAAACGGCCACATACACGTTGCACAAAAACATATAAACTTTTTTCATGGTACGGGTGTCGATATCACCCGTCCATCCTTGGCCTAGTAACAACAGCTGACTGACAAGGTCGGATATTCAAATCTGCTTTTATCTGTTCTGCGTTGACGTTGACAGCTGACGTTAAAACATGAATATTTTAAACATATTGAAAGGAAAATTGAAAATTTTTACAATGAAATTGATAAGGAAATGTACCTTAGATGTTTGTACTAATCAACTATTAAATTAATTGATGACATGCTTGATTTTGAGACTAATTGGCCCAACTTACATACACTGTGTTAAGTTAAAAAATTAAAAAACAAAAAAAAATTATTAAACAGAAAGTAATGAGAAAGATCAATTTTGATTGTAAATTCTCAAATTCAATATTCAGAAGATGTTAGCTTGTTGAAGTTAAAGATTGAGATAATATTATATTGTTGTTATTTATCATCTTTTTGTCATTTATGTAAGTCATTGCAATGACCTTGACTTGGTGTATGGATATTTTATTAAGTTGAAACCCTAATGTTTATGTAGAAATATTAAATGATTTTATTAAATGCTATGATGTTAAAATGGGTATATTCAGTGTCTATTGTTGTAAGACGTTGATGACAAAATAGAAGGATATAGTGTTCGGTGGAATTCAATTTTTAACAAAATAGTTTCGAACACTTTTGTTGTTAGGTGTTTTATTTCTAAGGCTCTCATTACTTGTTGGTAGAATCTGTATTAATAATGTATATATAAATCTGGCCAATAGTCAAATGTTTTCCTTTTTTTTTGTTTTATATAAAGTTACAAAATTAAATTTTGAATAAAAATACAATAGTTTTTATATACATAAAAGATTGCAAGAGGTCACTACTCAACTGTCTCCCACAGATACTTGAAGAGAGGTTTATAATTACAATTTAAATTGATCTGAGTATTAACACAAAAATCAGGATTAGACTTCATCTCTCTAGAAATCTCCAGGTCCTCCAACAAGTTCATTAATCTATAGTTTTTAGATGGGATGTTATTAATTAATTAATTAAACTATTAAGAAGAGGAAGATAAAAATATACAATAATAACTACAAATATAAGACACGATACACAATAAAAATACAAAATACACAAAATATATAAATGGTTACACAGTGAATTGATTAAAATCACTAAAGAATTGAAAATGAAAAAACAAAAACTGTAGAAGCTGCGATACCAAAACAATAAAATAAATAACAAAAAACTGAACTAATCGTTCGTAAAAAGACATTGGTGAAAATAGATGGTGAAAATAGATGGTGAAAAAGTTATCTAAGGAAGAATGAGTATTTCCTACATAAGTAATTGTTACAATAGTTTTCAAAATATTTACAGGAGATAGCATACGTACATATTTTTATAAGTTTCTCCCTGTTCCTTGTACTGCACAAAACTACGCAGCTTAAAGATCGCAAATTTCTCCGAACTTCTCTCCAATACCATTAAAGGATTAAATTTTATTTTGTTCTCAAGCTATATACCTTCTTTACTCCAACAAATAGCATAGGGGTAATGGAAAATTAGAAACGACAATTTTCAGTCGAACAAAAACCTTTTAATCTAAATGAAAGTTCTGTTGTAGTATCTCCTTTCGGCATTTACAAGAAAATATAAATATATATCAGTAGCTGATATTTTGTAAAATCACGTTTTTTAGATGGAACCAGATTGTTAAATATTTTCATAAAGTAAGGTGAGAATGGGCTGTACAATTGTGTTAATGTAAATGAGGATGAAAACAAAACATTTCACATCTGTTTTTTAACTACAATATAATATAAAAAAGCATGAGAAAAATGTCTTGGTGGACGTCAAACTCTTGTAACGACCTGTAAAAATAGATTTACTCAATTGTTACAGAATTATTGAGCAAAGTAGGTATACCAGCCCACGAATGATTTTCTAATTCTCAAAATTTCTTAGACTATTTCATTCACAGGAGATTCTGACCAATAGAAAGCTACAGAAATAAGAATTAAAGTGATAATTTTTGATAATATCCCGTCGTCAAGTATATTACGTCAGATACCCTTCGTTGCTACGAAAAAAAAATACATTCAGTGACATTAATGACAATTAGCCTAAGAGAAGCAGCCAGAGTCCCGAGATACGTCGCTGAAAGATTCCTGTTCAGAGAACTACAACAGGTGGGAGTCACCGAAACGATGACAGACAAGGCAAGGGTCAAATTCGCGGAACTATAGCACCACCCAAGTCCCATACGGCGAGAGATGTTAGGGTATGACGCTTTCCACCGATGGAAGCACAAACGTCCTAAACAACAAATAGTGGAATAAAATAAAGAAAATAAAGGGAAATAAATAAATTAAATAAAGAGAGACATAAAGAGAAAGCGAATGTAAAGTGATAAAGAAGAAAAAATAAGTAATAGTAGATAGTTCGCAGCTCGAAAACACCAATTGCCGAAGAAACACGTAACCAAAGCGTAGGTCCAACATCACGATCAGGCTAAGAAAAATAAAAGAAAGAGGCGCAAGCCCCCCCCCCCCCCCCAAAAAAAAGAATGTGTGTGTACTTTGTACGCACGTAAGAAGATATTCTTCTATTATATAAGGTAATAATATAGGTAATTTAAACGAAGTAAATATACTTAACCGGTTATTTGTATTTTATTTAAAAATTAAACTAACTTTCTTATCTACCACTTTCAAATTTTTTTTAATAAAATAACGAAAAATAAAAAAAAGTATGAATCGTCCAGGATCAGAACCCGCGACCTTCCGTGTGCTTCCGTTCTCTGTCCCACCGCTCTGCCAACTACGCCATCGAGCCACTTGAATTGACACGTAAGTTTCGGATATACAACACGGCGACAAACTGTAAAAATGTTATGCCTACATATTTTATTATTTTACTACAGGGAAACACAAATCCAAAAACACAAGAATTATAATAAATAATACATTTCCTAAAACCACTAATATATTCTTTTAATGACTTATTTGCACGGTTACAGATAAATACATACCTATCTTGAAAGATTAGCAATGAACTACATATTATGTACTGTCAGAACTACATACTGTCAGTGTGCGCAGGCGCGTGGTTGATGTACAATTTTACCCTCAATCGATTCGCCGCTAAAGAAGAATATCTTCAATAAAAAACAAAAAAAGGCGCAGGCCTCCAAAAAACATAAAAACAAAAAATTCTTGAGCACCAAGCCATTGGGCCGAGCTCAGTGGGGCTTGGTACAATGACTTGGGGCCCAAGCAAGCAATTTTTAGTTCCCCGGATAAGTAATTAGAAGAAAGAGAAAGGCATAGAGCGCTTCACGCTGGCCTAGTTTTGAATTCGATTAGGGCACCACATTGGTTTCTAATTACCCAGGATTCCATTGTGAAGAGTATTTGGCTACGATAGTTGTGCCCCCATCGCGCATCAGCGTGCTATGGGGGGGGGGGAGGGATGGCCGGGTTGAATCAAATTGCTTGCTTGCTTGCTTGCATTAATGACAATTAATGTTTTAAAAATTATAAAAGTGATGACTTTCAATCGTCAAATATTTATAACAAATGTGTGTTTAATTGTACTAATTTGTACTTACATAAATAAATTACAATAAAATTTTGGTTTTGAACAGTTTTATTCATGAAATAATCGCAGCAAATTGCACTCGATCTCTAAAATTATTATCGAATTTTTGGCCTCGTGACACTTTGACATAATTTCACTCCCCTTCGGGGAGTCAAATTAAAACTGTCAAAGTGTCACTCGGGAAAAGTTCGATAATTTTAGACCTCTTGTTCAATTACTACTGATAATTTTTGATAATATCCCGTCGTCAAGCATTACGTCAGATGCCCTTCGTTACTACGTAAAAATGAACATTCATTGACGTTATTGACAATTAATATTTTACAATTTGTCACAGAGAACACAAAGAAACAGGTTTAGCAAATATTCAGGTGAAGATATCAATAAAATATTAGTTAAAATGATTTAAAAACAGTTCTATTTATGAAATTATCTCAGCGAATTACACTCGAACTCTTAAAAATTATCGATTTATTTTGCCCTCGTGACAATTTGACAACATTTAATAATAAATTAAAACAGTTAAAGTGTCACTCGGAAAACAAATCGATAATTTTAGAGCTCTCGTGCAATTACTACTGAGAATGTCTCTTCCCGCACTCATGGCTTAAACTAAGTCATAGCCCCTGAAAATTGCAGGAGTAAAGTATTACACCTCGACTGGAATGCCGCCTCAGATACATTCTCAATTTGTCTACCTCAACTCTCAGCAGACTTTTTCATCAAAAACGGATAATACATACAAGGTGTCCCAAAAGTAGTGGAACGGGGGAATATTTCGCAAACTAAACATCGGATCGAAAAACTGAAAAATACGTTTTCAATCATTTTCAAAAATCTATCCAATAACACCAAACACCAACCCCCACTACACCCCCTGGAGGTGGGGTGGGGGGTAACTTTAAAATATCAAATGGAAACCCCTAGTTTTTCTTGTAGATTTGGATTCGCTACGTAAAAGTAAGCAACTTTTATTCAAGACATTTTTTCGAACTGTCGATAGATGGCGCTATAATTGGTAAAAACGATTTATCCTGATACCATAGGTAAATTATAGAAACGGTCTAATATCTCGAGAAGTACACTTCCAAATGAGAAACCAAAAAAAAGGTTTTTAATATTTTTCGAAAACCTATCGAATAACACCAAATATGACCCTCCAACCCACCCCCTGGAGGTGGGGTGGGGGGTAACTTTAAAATCTTAAATAGCAACCCCCACTTTTTAGTACAGATTCGGATTCGTCATGAAAAATTAAGCAACATTTATTCAAAACATTTTTTAGAATTGTTGATAGATGGCGCTTTAATTGGAAAAATACGATTTATTAGCGCCATCTATCAGCATTTTTAAAAAATGTTTCGAATAAATGTTGCTTAATTTTTCATGACGAATTCAAATCTGCAATAAAAAGTGCGGGTTGCTATTTAAGATTTTAAAGTTACCCCCAACCCCACCTCCAGGGGGTGGGTTGGAGGGTCATGTTTGGTGTTTATCGATAGGTTTTCGAAAAATATTAAAAACCTGTTTTTTGGTTTCTCATTTGGAAGTGTATTTCTCGAGATATTAGACCGGTTCTGTAATTTACCTATGGAATCAGGACAAATCGTTTTTCCCAATTATAGCGCCATCTATCCACAGTTCGAAAAAATGTCTTGAATAAAAGTTGCTTACTTTTACGTAACGACTCCAAATCTGCAAGAAAAACTAGGGGTTTCCATTTGAGATTTTAAAGTTACCTCCCACCCCACCTCCAGGGGGTGTAGTGGGGGTTGGTCTTTGGTGTCATTAAATAGATTTTTGAAAATTATTGAATACGTATTTTTTAGTTTTTCGATCCGATGTTTATTTCGCGAAATATTCGACCGTTCCGCTACTTTTGGGACACCCTATATATGTAGTAAAAGAAAAGTAGACTCACTAATTGCTCAAATTGTTTACCCTAAAGGTGTTATTGCGCCAATGGTAATTGTTGTAAAATTATTAATGAGAAATACTTGGCTTTCAAAACTTGGTTGGGATGATTATCTTAGCTCCGACATTTTCAAAGAATGACTAAAATTCTTTCATGGTCAGTAATGCTTGCAATTAAATCCTAGATACCTAAAATGTTAAAAGGATGTTAAAAGGTCTATTCAGGACAAGAATAGTAGAAAACATGTATTGGAACATGAATGAAAGTCTCAATATAATTTGGAGGAAGATGGCCAGTATCATTATACATAGCCGACATAAGTAGATTGAAATATTTGGAAAAACGTCACGAAAGAAGTTTGAGAAAAAAGAAACCTGGGGTGGTCAAATGAAGTTCAAGAAAACATAAAAGAAGAGAAAAATATATAAACAGTGGACGAAAATACAACGGGCTCAGATCTTCAAAACTGTAAGGTCGTCAAAAAGAAAGCGACAGTAGCACAGGCTAAAGCAGAAGCGTATAAAAATATACGAATTATTCTAATCAGATTTGATGGATCCGAGATCAAAATAGTAAAATATGTACATATTCACCAAAGGGATGTCAAAATAAGACGGAAAATGTATTTTGGCAGTTTATAAAATGAATAATTTGATAGAGAACCAGTTGAGTCAACAGAACAAAAATAGACAGACAAAATAACAAACAAGGAGGTGGTTCAAACATTTAAAAAATAAAGAAAGGTAAAGCGGTTTAATCAGATGATATTCCTGGAAAAGTATGGAAATAAGTAAGTAAGATAAGTACTAGTTAGAGAATAGGTTTATTTAATAGAATTATGGAAGTGAGACAAATGCCAGACGAAAAGACAAGAAGTATATTAGTACCTGTTTACACAAACGAAGGAGATATACAACAATGTACAAACTGCCGGGCTATAAAACTACTTTTTCACATCATAAAAATATGGGATAGATGACACTCAATAAGAAAGAGATACATGTATGAGGGAGTAAGAGTAGGGCAGGTCTGTGAGAGATACAGAGAGATACTGAATAATTTCTTGTGAAAGTAGGATTGAACCAGGGCTTTTGCTTAGTTTTTATTTTTTCTCATTAGTATTGCATCAGATAGTATGACGAAGACTGCGAAACAACAATAAGGGAAAAAATCTAACTCGAAAAAATGGCTGTAGACAGGTAGAGAAGAAGATTTGGAAGAGTATAGGAGAATTGATGAGTATTGATGAAGTTATAGAAGAGTTGGAAGTACAAAGCAAAAATAATGTAAAGCTTTAAAAATATATGAAATCACAAAATAAGAAGAAACCAACAGTTAAGATGAAGACACCAACAGTTAAGATTGATGCCAAAGTATGAAAGAAATACTACGAAAAGTTATTTAAGGCGAAAGAAAGTTCTCTCGAATATACAGAGGATACAGACCTTGATGATGAAATCGAAATCGAAAAGCCGTCATATGAGGACTTTTTACGTGTGATGAGATCTAAAACAAAAGAAAGCAGCAGGCCCAGATGAAATCCCAAACGAGCTAATAAAACGAGGAGGAGAAGAACTGCAACCGAAAATATACAAGCTAATATCAAGGATTTGGGAAGAAGAAAGAATGCCCGAAGAATGGAAAACTGGATGGATATTTCCGATTCTAAAAAAAGGGAACACTACAAAATGCACTAACTATAGAGGAGTAACACTGTTAAACAGCTGCTACAAAATATTGACAGCACTAATCAGACAAAAACTCTCAAAATACATTAAAACTAAAATAGGAGACTACCAGCATGGATTTAGAGAGGGAAGGTCAACAATAGACGCAGTTCACATAATCACACAGTCAATTGAAAAATGTTACGAACATGATATCGACTTACACATCCTTTTCATAGATTTCAAGCAAGCCTTTGACAGCTTAACAAGACCCGACCTAATAGAAGACATGAAAAACCTAGATATACCAATGAAACATAAAACTTACGAAAATGACAATGGAATGATCGACTGCAGCAATAATTACAGATAACGGTATCACAAAACATATAGAAATAGCAAGTGGAGTACGACAAAGTGACTCTCTATCTACGTCAATATTTAATGTCGCAATACAAGGAACAATAAGAGCTACAGAAATAAAATGTACATATAACATCGACGTCGCAACTTGTGGCGTATGCTGACGACATAGCATTAATTAGCAGAAACCTGAACAGTTTAAAGGAAGAATTTACGAAGTTATGCAAGGAACCATCCAAAAGGGGTTTAGAAATAAATCAAAACAAAACAAAATACCTAATATGCTCAATAAAACATCCAGTTAATGTGACAAGTTTAAATATTGGTGAATATGAGTTTGAAAAGGTAGAACACTTTAAATATCCTGGAGTCTCAGTTCATGGAACTAATGATAGAAGCATCGTAATCAGTGAAAGAATCCAGGCAGGCAACAGAGCCTACTGGAAATACAATAACTTCCTCAAAGATAAGAAGCTTACTCAGAATACTAAACTGAAAATTTACAAAGGAGCAATTAGACCAGTAATCACATCTGGTGCTGAAGTAATGTGTCTGACCCAGAAAGAGGAAGAAAGATTGAGGATCCTATAGAGAAAAATAATTCGGAGGATAGCAGGCCCCCCACTAAACTTAGATAATAATGAATTTAGAAAACTCATGAACCACGGACTTATGAAAGGAGAAGACACCGTCAGATTTATCAAGGCACAGAGACTTAGATGGATGGGACATATAGAAAGGAGAAATCCAGAAGCCGTCATCAAGAAAATTTCCAAATGGAGACCTGTATCAGGCAGACCACGAGGAAGACCCAAAACTAGATGGGAGAACCAGATAGTCGAGGACCTTAAGGAGATGGGAATCAGAGAATGGGTAACCATACGCAAAAACAGGAACGAATAGAGAAAAATTGTAGAAGATGCCAAGTCACACAACCAATTGTAAAACCAAAATATTAATGCGGATTGATTCACCGCGACAAACGAATCGGAAGAGCCCAAAGAGGGCGGCAATCACTCCGCTAGGAGTGTGGATGCCATGATGATGATGATGATGATCGGATAATATAACAGAGAACACGATGATATTTCCTGGTGCTTAATGTATGTTGATGATGTAGTGTTAGTAGAAAATAGTGAAAGGTTGAGTGGTGAAAAACTAGCAAAAAAAACTGTGAATCAGGATATATTGAAAAATAAGTAGCTGAGCGCTATTAAATAGAATAGAATAGAAATATGCTTTATTGTCACTGAAAATTATACAAATTTTATGGACAAAGCTTAATTAAAGTCAGAAAAAATAAATAAATAATATCTAACAATAACAATAACAAATACAATTTTCTGAAATTTGATAAATCGTCAATATAAAAAAATATACATAAATACAAAATATAAGTTAATAAAGTAAAGAAAAAAAAAACAAATTCGATATATTGCAACAATTTATAGAAATTGCAAAGTAAACTATTTATAGACATAGGAACTAATAAGTTTAAGCTGCTGCATGTGACACCCAAATATAGATAAGTTTGGTTACTTGTACATTACTGTAATTTCTTAGTTAGTCATTAAGAAACTCTTCTACTGAATAATATGGTCTTTTAGATAGATGAGCTTTTGTCATTTTACGGAACTTGGGGAAAGATGTTGCAGATTTGAGTTGTAAAGGAAGATGGTTGTATAGTTTTTTTGCGGAATATAATATATATTTCTTTACTAACTCAGAGGACGGGATCGGTAAATAGACATCAAAATTTGAATTTCTGGTGGAGTAGTCATGACGAGGCCTTGCTGGAAAGACATGCATGTGTTTACGAATTAAGCAAACAGTTTCTAAAATACATAAAGATGTAAGGGTTAAAATGCCGTGATCTTTGAAGTAACTTCTGCAATGTGTTGTTCTTCTGAGGCCAAACAGATACCTTATTGCTCTTTTTTGTAATTTAAAAATAACATCTAATTGGGCAGCTGTACTAGAACCCCAAAAAGGAAGACCATATCGAAGATGAGACTCGAACAAGGAAAAACATGTTAGTTTAGAAGATGCTAAATTGAGTTCTTTCGAAACAGATCTTATAGCATAGCAGGCTGAGGCGAGTTTCTTACTTAACAAATTGATAAGAAGGGACCATTTGAGGTTGCTTTCTAAAAAAATACCAAGAAATTTTACTGTTGTTCTGAAGCTATTTTCTTGTGGCATTTTTATAATCAAGGATATTCAAATGGGAAATAAGCCACAATTTTACCTAAAAATGATTTTATTAACGTTTCGACGCCCAAGTCGGGTGTCATTGTCAAAATACAAAATAATATTAAATAAACAAAAATGTTGTTGCTTAGTAAAAAATTCTTCTAATAATTTATTTAATCTGACTCATTTATATCGGCAATTCAGACACGTATTATACATTTTAAAGTAGACGACTTTAAAAATGATATTGCCAATATTGATGAGTTGCGTTCCTGGGACGACTTTACTAAAAGATAGTTCATTCGATTACATGAAATCAATCCCAACTCAAGAATAGCCGCCACAAAAAATCATAGCATGTGATCTGTCTTTAAAAGACAACCAAATGCAACGGTGGTACTGAAATTCTCGCGTTAGAGATTCCATAGTAAATCACGAGGGAAAACCAGGAAAAACCTCGTGATACTATCCCGACATCGCAAGTATTTGGGTTTACATTTAGTTTACTCTCAAAACTAATACCAAATTCTGACTTGATATTTTAAATTTTAAATAATACTAAAATACTAAATATGTACTAACTTTATATGTTACTGATTTACTAATGGTGGTATTTTCTTTCTATTGACTTCCTCCTTTAGTATGGGTAACCACATCCTACTGCATTCTACCGAGGAATTTGCGACACAATTGGTTTCATTTAGCATAATTAGAGCCGCTTCTTTGATTTTTCTCTTTTTACTATCTGCTTCTTTTAGGACTATACTTGAATCTCTCCACTGAACTCTATGTTCATTATCCCATGCGTGTTGACATATTTGAGATCTATCAAATTCTCTATTTTTTATATAAGACTGATGTTCATTTACTCTAACGTCTAATGGTCTTGACGTTTCACCTATATAAAATTGTTCGCATTCACAAGGTATTTTATAAATACAATTCTTTGTTCTTTCTTGTTCACTGTTAGGTTTAGTTTTAGATAGAATAGATCTCAATGTGTTTGTTGTTTTGAATGTTGTTGATATGTTGAATTTATTTCCTATTGTTTTAAGTTTCTCGGATAGTCCTTTTACATATGGTATTGATATTTTCCTCGTATTATTTCTTGTGAATGTTGTAGGATCCCGTTCTAAGTTGTTCTGTTCCATTCGATCCAATCTTGACAATTCCTTATTTATAAACGATATGGGATAATCATTTTTTAATAAAACAGATGTTAACAATTGTTTTTCTTCTAAAAATGAATTTTCGTTAGAACAAGTAATTTTGGCTCTATCATATAAGGATTTAATGATTCCCTTTTTAACGTTGATGTTATGATTTGATTTGTAATTGAGATATCTGTTGGTGTGTGTTGGTTTTCTATACACTTGAGTCTCATATCCAGTATCCTTCTTTGAGACCAAAACATCGAGGAAAGGTAGGGTGTTATTGTATTCCTTTTCCATTGTAAACTTTATTGTCTCTTCTTGATCGTTTATAATATTCAGGAACGTATCCAACAATTCCGATCTATGAGGCCATATGGAAAACACATCATCTACATATCTCCACCATACTGTAGGTTTTAAATTTTGTTTAGAAATGATATTAGTTTCGAAATCCTCCATAAATATATTAGCCAATAATGGAGATAAAGAAGAGCCCATTGCGAGACCAAAATTTTGTTTATAGAATTCATTATTTAGTTGAAAATAGGTATTATTAGTACATAATGTCAATAACTCCATTATAGCTGATACATTTAGTCTTGTCCTAGTTGTTAATGTATTATCATTTTCTAATTTCGTTTTGATTATGTTTAAAGTTTTATCTAATGGTACATTTGTAAATAAACTGTTTATGTCAAAACTTACTAAAATATTATTTGGATTAAATTCTATATTTGATAATTTGTTTAAAAAATGTTGTGTATTTTTTATAAATGTGTCATTATTATTTGCAAATGGTTTTATAATATTTAATAAAAATTTTGATAGTTCACTACAAGGAGAATTGATGGTACTACAAATAGGTCTAAGTGGAATATTTGCTTTGTGAATTTTCGGTACTCCATAAAAATGTGGTGTCTTACTGTAATGAGGTGTCATTAATTTTCTTTGATAGTACGTTAGGTCATTTTTAAATTTGAATAAAGTTCTATAGATTTTGTTTTCCAGTGTCTTCGTTGGATCCTTCGTTAATTTGGTATAAGGTCCATTTGTAATTAGATCTCTAATTTTGTCCTCATATTGTACTTTATCCATTATTACAGTTGCATTTCCTTTATCCGCTGGTAGGATTGTTATGGAGTCATCATTTTTTAAAGTTTTTAAAGCTTTCATTTCCTCTTTGCTGATGTTCTGTTCAATTTTATTAGATTTTTCCAATTCAAGTTTGCATAATACCCTATATTGTTCTTTTTCATGGGTTGGTAAAATACTAAAATACCCAACTTGGGCGTCGAAACGTTAATAAAATCATTTTTAGGTAAAATTGTGGCTTATTTCCCATTTGAATATACTTGATTAATAAGAAATTTGACAGAATCAACGGTAGAGATCTGGCTGTTATTAACAAGCAGGGGTTGAAGAGCACTTTTATAGGATAATGCTACTGTCTTATCCACGTTAAAAGAGAGTAAATTAGAGTCAGACCAGGTTCTTGTCGTAAGCAAATCAGAAGTTATAGTTGCATGAAGAGATGCAATAGTTGAGTTGCTCCAAGTGATACTGGTATCATCAGCAAAAAGAAAAATTTTTCCATCAATTTTTAAGTTAGTGATGTCATTTATAAAGATAAGGAACAGTAGAGGACCCAATACTGAACCTTGTGGTACTCCACATACAATGTTTTTGAGACTAGAGTCAGTATCATTTGCTCTAACTAGTTGTTTCCTATTATTCAAGTAAGATTGGAACCAATTCAAAGAAATACCTCGAATCCCATAGAAATTTAGTTTTTTAATCAAAATGTCGTGATTTACACAATCAAAGGCTTTGGCATAGTCACAGAAAACAGTGGCAGTATAAAGATTACTGTTTAGTGCTTGGTACACAAAGCACACAAAACAAGGCGTCAGTGGTACATTTATTAGTTAAAAAGCCGAACTGATTTTGGGATAAGATGTGTTATCAATGAGAAAGGACATAAGACGGATTTTTATGAGTCTCTCAATAATTTTTGAAAGTACCGGTAGTAAGGCAATAGGTCTATAGTTGCAGCATTAGATTTTTCACCACCCTTATGAAGGGGAATAATAATGGCTATCTTTAGGCACTCTGGGAATTTGCCTCTTTCAAAGGAATCATTAATTAGTGAGACGAGGATTTCCAACACATTTTCTGTGAGATTTGAGAAGATTTTTATGGATAGTCCATCAGTACTACAGGATGATTTGCTTTTGATACTATTGATAGTTTGGATCAGTTCAGATGTATCGATTGGTCTTAAAAAGAATGAATTCGAGAACACTCCTGAATTGGGGACATAGGAAATGGAATCTTTTTGTGGCAAAATAGTAGAAGTTATATTTTTACTCACATTAACGAAATATTCGTTTAGATTTTCCGGGTCTGGAAGGGCAAATGTTTGAACTGCGTGAGTTCTATTTCGAAGATCGTTTATTATGGACCAAGTTTCTTTTTCAACACTTTTAGAGCTTTCCATACGATTTTGATAGTAGGCTTTTTTAGCTGATTTGATGAGTTTTAGATAGGTTACCCTGTACTTGGTGATATATTGAGTGACAGAGACGTTGGTAGCAAATTTCTTGATATACAATAGTGAGCTCATATTTTTGACTGATATGCGGAAACCTTTGGTAGCCCAGGGTTTGTGATGTTTTGGCTTAATTGAAATTAAAGGAAATGCCTTATTGAAGATAGAGACAAGCTTTTCTATAAAATCGTTGAAATTATAGTCCACGTCCGCAGAAGGAAAATGCCACTCAGAAGTTAAGCATAAATTTTGAAATTTATGAAAATTCCGAGCGGAAAAAATCCTACCTAAACGTCGGGTTTTCGAGGAGGGTTTGCTGAAGATGTTAAACTTCGTAAATACTGCTTCATGATCTGATAATCCCGCATTAAGAATTGTAGAGCAGACATCAAGGGGTGAGAAATCTGAGACAATATAGTCAATTATGGTAGATGAAGTTTTTGTAATCCTTGTAGGAGAATTAACGTGCATTGAGAGACCATATGATTCAAATATGTTGACCAAGGACATTTGGGTAGCACAAGCAGCATCATAATTAATGTTGAAGTCCCCGCATAGAATTTTTCTGCTTCTATGAGGCAAGTCATCTAACAAATTTAGCAGGTTCTGAAAAAATAGTTCCACAGGAGAGTCAGGTGATCTATAGATGCAAATAATGTAAAGATTAAGATTTTTATTATAAACTAGGGAAAACTCAAAGACGGCTTCATTTAATAGAAAGTCATATTTTGTAATCAGAGAAAAATCATTATTTCTAGAAAGAATTAGGGTGCCTCCATGAGCTGAACTTGGACGATCATACCTAGCAATTGTGGTATATTTTTCTACAAAAACATAGGAAGAGTAAGTTAGAAATGTAGAAAAAATAAGGAGTTTGGCACAAGATAGGATTTTAAAACAGTACAATAGGAATAATTAAAAACCACTGCAAAAGTAAATATTGTACCAAACTTGTTACTTACCCTACATCTAACTGTACTTATTGGTTTACTTATAACGGGTTTATTAATTAAAAAATAATAATAAAATAAATGAATAAATTACTGCTACTACTAGGACACGACACACTAACACGAAAAATATTACTAGACACTACATCCACTTATTAAAAATTAATACTATTTAAAAAACTATGTTCACTCTATCCTAAGAATATCTAGCAACAAAATCAACACTTAAACTTTTTTTCCACCACGTATCTCTTCTTTTAGTTCGCCAAATTTCCTGTCACGCCAAATTGGAGGACCTTATAGGCCTATAGCGTTCCAGGACCGTCAACCGGCCCTAATTTTATAAGAAAATATCCTGGGGGTGTTGCGGCAAACGTTGCAGATTAGATAATAGGGGATAAACCCAACAGAGGGTAAGATGAGGCTATTTAGGGAGAAGTCACATGGCAAACTTCGGGTAAGGAAAATTATGAGGGATGCGTTGGTTAATCTTGTTATATCGGATAGGTACGCAGAAAAACATGTTTTTATTGAAGGGATGAGCCATAATAAAAACAAATTTGTTTTTGAATATGGAGAGATATCGTTACAAGAAATACTAGTGAGTGGGTACATTTAGAGGTATATTTTTTCGGCAAGAAAAAACAATGGAAAAAATTAATTTTATTTAAAAATCGTTATTTTCACACGAAAGAACTATTCTTTATACACTCACCGGCACAAAATTCCGCCACCCAAAATTTTTCATTAAGTTTGAGAATCAATAACTTTATTATTTGTGCTCCGATTTTCAAGATCCTTGCACCAGTTTCTAGGTACATGTATTGCTATCGTTTGGTATTATTCCGGTAACACAAAAAATTTGCTTGCATGGCATTATACAGGGGTGAATGGAATCGTTGCATTTTCTCCTAACTTTAAAAAATTCTGTGGAAAAATGGAAGATCTGATTTTGTTTCATAGTACTGTCATATTACCCCGGAACTATCACTAAAATTTTTGTTTTTTGAATTATCTGAATATCTCTTTTCTTGTAAGAGTTGTACCATTTTTTGTAAATAAAAACACTGATGGACTCATAAAATAGAGGTAAAATGGCCCGCATGCAGCCCAGATCTCAATCATATTGAGAATTTATGGGATGACTTAAAAAAAGCTATTCGCTGTTATCCTAGGCCTCCAGAAAATTTGGTACAGTTATGGCCCTAGTAGAGGAATATCGGGCTATTCCTCAGGCAAGGATAAGACATCTTTATTCGATGCCAAACAGATTGCGAGCAGCCATTGCTGCAAGAGGAGGACATACCAGATTGAATTATTTTGTTTTGTTGTTAATTTTGTTTTGTTCTGTTAATTTAATGCATTTGATATTTTTAATTAAAAAACCTTCAAGCAGTGTTTTATTTACAGCTCTTGCAAGAAAAGAGATATTCGAATAATTCAAAAACCAAAACCTTAGTGATACCGCTAGGATAATACAAAAGGAGTATGAATCAAAATCAGCCCTCCAATTTTCCACAGAATTTTTTGAAGTTAAGAGAAAATACAATGCTTCCATTCACCCCTGTATACTGCCATCTAAGCAAAAATTTTTTGTTACCGGAATAATAACAAACAACACTAATACATGTACCTACAAACTGATGCATGAATCTTGAAAATCGGAGTAATAATAAGAAAGTTATAGATTGTCAAACTTAATCAAAAATTTTGGGTGGCGGAATTTTGTGTCATTGAGTGTATATTACTTTTTGAAGACAATTTCTTTTAAATGTTGGCTTGACTGCAGTTAAGACGGTCGGTCCATTCTTAAGGTATGCATACATATGCGCCCCCCACGCAGCATAGAGCATTTGTATACGTACCTTTCAATTCTCGATAACGCGTCCGAGCCTTTCGATTGGTATTTCACCAATGACTCGGGTAATATTGACCTCCAATGCCTAAATCGTAGCCTGTTTATTCATGTAGATTTGGACTTTACGTGGCCCCAAAGAAAAAAGTCTAGAGGTGTGATGTCACAGGAACTAGGCGGCCAATTCACTGGTCCGAAGCTGGAAGTAAATTGTTCACCGAATCGGTCTTGCAGTAAAGCAATGGGTCGAATGTGTCGAAAAACAATAATGTTTTATTTTTTAATCGCCATACCGCGGAAAACTTGCCTTTTGGGTATATAAGTAAAATGCAAAGTAAAATAAAGTTATATATTGAACCCCCAGCTAGCGCATCACACTTAAAATTATTTGTTTTTTTTAGAAATCAAGACATTTTTCAATTATTTTTACAATCTTTAGCCAATAATATTTGAACGTGCTATAGTGAAAACTGTTTAGTTAATAGTTTAAAAAATAAGAAATAAATTTGAAACAGACAATATCTTTTAATTTGCGGTAGCGCAAAATACTCAAAAATTGTTAAAATTTACATGTTAGCACCTTAAAAGAAGGTGTGGTCTAGTATGTTGTGTTGGGTGTTAATAGAACAATCCATTTTTTGTTCTTTTACTCTACACTTTATTTAATTGGAATATAATTATTATAGTGTGTCATATATAAACAATGTCAATAAATTAAATGAAATTTTGACTTTAGAAAGAGTCTTTTACTCACTATTTCTGAGTTGGTACGTTGAAGCTGCGCTTGCTGTCAAACTTTGGCATCAAAGCTCTAGATGCTACGGCAGATCTTATGAAACCATCTCATTACTTAGCACCGACAACTTTTTTAGATACTTCAGTCACTAACTTGACGCAGCGTTCCATGGCTTGAGTATGACATGGAAATTTTTCAAAGTTCCAATCCTCGGGTGTTTCACCAGCAGTGATTTTAGCCCAAACTTCATCATCAGAGACTCTCCGTAACAGTGATGATGGTGTAATTTCAGTGGTGTTCCAATCAAATAATTTAGTAGAGTCAGTCGCATGAAAGATGATTTTTGGAGGTCGAAAAACCCTAATTGTTTCTGTTTCTGAAGCTAACATCCTTGCTTTGATTATTCTTCGGAATCCTAATTCTCTTATGTGTTTCCTTTCATCCACTAGGATCCTCAGTAGCAAATTTTCTGGGTGGGAAAAATGCATTTCCTTCGATTACAGGATCAACTACTTTAATCAAATTCTCTGGTAGATATCTGGTTGATTTGATAGCCTCAAAAACGTGTTCAGGTCCATCTGTTATGTATTTTCTGTACTTTATTTTGAACCATACAGGCATGTATGATTCAAAAATGTAGGATACTAACAATTTATGTTCAACTGAAGACGTTTCCACACTTACATACAGTCTCAAAACTCTGTTAGCTGTATTCAACCATCGAGATTGGGAAAGTGGACCCGGTTCTCGAACAGATAAATCCACAGGGCAGTTGCCTGACTTTATCGCACAACTTATGTCTACAAGATACTATTCATCTTTACTCAAAATATTGCGATTAACTAGTCCTCCTAGTGGTTAGGAACTAGATGGTTTCATAAGATCTGCCGTAGCATCCAGAGCTTCGATGCCAAAGTTTGACAGAAAGCGCAGCTTCAACGTACCCACTCAGAAATAATAAGTAAAAGACTCTTCCTAAAGTCAAAATTTCATTTAATTTGTTGACATTGTTTGGCCACAATTTGGTTTCTTTTTTGTTTCAATTAAACATGTTATCAAAATTATAAGTTGTTTTATTTATATCCTTTATAACTTTTAAACACACTATAATAATTCCAATTCCAAACACACTATTCCAATCAAATGGGGTGTAAAGTAAAAGAACAAAAAATGGATTGCGCTATTAACACCCAACACAACATACTAGACCACACCTTCTTTTAAGGTGCTAATATGTGAATTTTAATAATTTTTTAATATTTTGCGCTACCGCAAATTAAAAGATATTGCCTGTTTCAAATTTACTTCCTATTTTTTAAACTATTAACTAAACAGTTTTCACTATAGCACGTTTAAATATTATTGGCTAAAGATTGTAAAAATAATTGAAAAATGTCTTGATTTCTGAAAAAAACTAAATTTTAAGTATGATGCGCTAGCTGGGGGTTCAATATATAACTTTATTTTACTTTGCATTTTACTTATATACCCCAACGGAAAGTTTTCCGCGGTATAGCGATTAAAAAATGAAACAATATTGTTTTTAGACCCACCCTAGTGGACAAGACGAGTAACGGTATGGCAGCCCAGAAACTATACAAGAAGCCAAGGACGACCACCGACTAGATGGATCGACGACGTAAAAAGAGTATCGCGAAACTGTCTATCAGCGGCCAGTATAGAGAAATCTGTAAAGTGGACGCAACTGGCTCATTGATAATCATGGTGAAGAGTAAGTTAAGTTTTGAAAAATATTGTGTAAAAACCTCCTCTTCAAAAAGTTACTAGAAAAATAGAGAAAGTAGTTCAATGTTTCGTATTTTTGATACTTTTGAGAGCATGTTGAATTTTCTACGGTGATATATCTGCTATATCTTCGGATCCTACATACTGCACCTTTTGTATTAGCTGTTCGATGAGCTCTGGTTATCTTTGATATGATACTTTATAGAAACTTTCCACTATACATGTAATATTAGATTTCAATTTTTGTCTTAAAGTTAAAAAAGTTCCTTTTTGACATTTTAGATTTTTCTCCTTAATGCTTCCGTGCTATTGTTTTTTTTTTACATTTTTTATAATTTTCTCTTTTTTTTTGTATTTATTAATGTACCACCTGATAGCTTTAGAGATGTCTTCCTTTTATGGTATTTATTTGTTATTGGTCAACATTTTCTTTCCGGGAGTCTACGATCTTCCACGTTCTGTTTCATTTCTTTCTTTTTCATGTTTGGGACCGAACAGTTCTTAAAGGACCAAGCCGGGTAAGATGATGGAAAGTGCCCCCAACTCGATTCGAATTCCATATAGGTCACCGTTTAGCATATATAGTGAAACTAACTTTCTGAAATTTTTAGCCCCCTAGGTGGTCATGTGACCCACCTAGAGCCTAATTAGGCTTTTTATGTTTTTATTTTTTATCTCAGCCGCATCGAGAACTAGCGAAAAACTTTAAATAAAAAAGTTGTAAGCTTTAAAAAGTTCTGTCCGAAAAAAGTTTTTTTAATTTTTGGCGGGAAATTTAAATTTTAGAACGATTTTAAAATTTGAAATGAGTATAAAAAAATAACTAAGACATTCGTTTTCACGAAAAAATATATAACGTGTATTTTTGCATAATATTTCTTCCTGAATTTTTTCAAATTTTTAAAATTGGTGAAACGCACCTTTATAAATAAAAAATCGCATTTTTTCGTTTTTTGATACAATTTTATACATGTTTTTCAAAAAAGGTAACACTGTCACTAGAATAGGTAAAAAACTGAAAAATAATTGGGGTTTTCTTAATAAAAATTTTTTGTAATGCCAGCCATTTTTAAGATACAGGGCGTTGAAGAAAACAAAATGTTACACGTTTTTTACGATTTTGCCGAAACTACTGGCAACGTTGTAATACAATTTGGCGAGTTTTAAAAGGTAGTTGTTGTGCATTTTTTGACGTACAATTAAGAATTTTATATTTATCATTGGCGCGCATAGCGGTAATGGTCTGAACTTTTTAAAGAAAAAAGATAGTACGTCACTGACATATTTCAAATTAACAATCGTTTTTAAATTGCTCGTTCAATTTGTGACAAAAAATCTATCTTCCTATTTTTTCATACGACGCGCTATTTTTATTCAAAAAATAAAAAATCTTAACCCTTACAGAGTATTCGAACTTCTATGAAATAAAATACTGTCGGTTCGCTAAACTCAGACACAACTGGCTAGTTATTTTAGTAAGTAATTTTGCCAATTTTCGTAAAAGTGGCAAAAAATAATTACTAAATAGTTAATAATAACTAAATAGTTAGTAATATTCCCAATTTTGGCAAAATTGGCAAAAAACAAAAAAATTACCGACTAAAATCTCTAGCCAGTTGTGTCTGAGTCTAGCGAACGGACATATTACTAGTTTCTACATCTACATAAACTCGTACATCCATTATAAAAACTAATTCGAATACTTTGGAAGCGTAAGATATTTTATTTTTTGCAGCGAAATGGCGCCTCGAATGAAAAAATGAGAAGATAGTTTGTTTATCGAAAATTGAACGAGGAATTCAAAAATGATTGTTAATTTGAAATATGTCAGTGGCGTACTATTTTTTTTTTAAACATTTAAGACCATTACCCCTAAGCACGCCAATGATGAATATCAAATCCTTAATTATATGTCAAAACATGCACAATAACTACCTCTTAAAACCCGCCAAGTTTTATTACAATGTTGCCAGTAGTTTCGGCAAAATCGTAAAAAATGTGTAAAATTTTGTTTTCTTCAACGCCTTGTATCATCAAAATGGATGGCGTTACAAAAAATTTTTATTAAACAAATACCAAATAATTTTTCAATTTTTTACCTACTGCAGTAACGGTGTTACCTTTTTTGAAAAATATGTATAATATTGTATCAAAAAACGAAAAAAAAAAAACCAAAAAAATGCGGTTTTTTATTTTTAAAGGTGCGGTTCACCAATTTAAAAAATTTGAAAAAATTCAGGGTGAAACATTATACAAAAATACACGTTATATACTTTTTTCGTGAAAACGAATGTCTTAGTTATTTTTTTATACTCATTTAAAATTTTAAAATCGTTCTAAAATTTAAATTTCCCGCTAAAAATTAGAAAACAAAAATTTTTTTTCGGACCGAACTTTTTATAGCTTACAACTTTTTTATTTAAAGTTTTTCGCTAGTTCTCGATACGGCTGAGATAAAAAATAAAAACCTAAAAACCCTAATTAGGCTCTAGATGGGTCACATGACCACCTAGGGGGCTAAAAATTTCAGAAAGTTAGTTTCACTATATATGCTAAACGGTGACCTATATGGAATTCCAATCGAGTTGGGGGCACTTTTCATCATCTTACCCGGCTAGGCCCTTTGTATTATTATATTTATTATTTCTTTGGTTAGGTTGTTTACATCTTTTTGTTGTGTTTCTGACTAAGCTCTTTTACGTTTTAATTTATATATAATGGGAAACTGTTAAACACAATCTAATTTTTTTGACGTTTTACTTTCCTGATCGGAACCTATCATTTTGTAATAGTCTAAGATCAGAATATAGGTCAACCTACACTTATCTGCTTTCCGGATGAAACATTTTTTTTATGCATGGGTTGCCTATCAAAATCCTGTGATATATATTCTTTAGGGGGGATGGGGGCGTAGGGATTGAAATCAATGTTTCAAGCACATTTTTTTGAAAGTATAGTAGAATTATTTTATTTATAAATTAAATAGGCATATTCCGTAGATACGATTCATTAGATTATTTAAGAAAAAATTCAAGGAAAAATATTGAAAAATAAGCGAACGGTGACAAATTATTAAAGATACTTCAAAATATAATGAATTTTGTGGTGGACATCAGAACTCACCATTGGATCATGGTAAACAAAAAATTCAAAAAGTTTTATTAGCTTATGAGTTTTTCGAAGTAACGCTGTCGGTGAAAAAGGCGTGTTTAAAATAAGCCCGGAAATGGATAAACTGACAGCTTATAAGCAACTTTCTATAAAGTTTTTTACGTAAGTCAATACTTTTCGAGTTATAAGCGATTGAAAATGTTGATTTTTCGACAAAAAACTACGTTTTCTGACCGTTTTTTTGCAAATAACTAAAAAAGTAAATATTTTATCGAAAACATTTTCTTAGCAAAAGTGTAGTTAATAAAAAAAAAAACGAAAAAATGGTGTAGCAGTAGAGTCTATAAATTGAGTAAAAGCAAAGTTGTAGCTCATGAAAAATACGTTCTTATTTGTCTATTTCCAAATCGAATAATTCAACGCGAAATCATCGAAAAATTAAGCACTTTTCGGGAAAAGCTTATTAACATTTTTAAAGTACCTAAAAAAGCTTTATATTTGTTTTTTACAAAAGTTTCTAGCATCAAAAATAAACGAGTTACACTGAAAAAAAAGCTAGCCCCTTTTTTTTTGGAAAAAAAATCGTGGAAACCTCCCTCTATTTAGCACCCGAAATAAAATTAATCGTTACCACTTTACCATTTATTTTAACTGTACGTGATTGTTTATATGATCTGTAAGTTTGATTGGTTTGAAGTGCTTATTTTTGAAAAAAATTAGTTTTATAGTAAAAAAAATTTTCTAACAATTTTTGAAAAATTTCCTTTTTTCAAAATAACTTAAAAAGTATTAGTGATAAGAAAACTCTTAAAGAGTAAAAAAATGTAGGTTTTGCTATTATAAATATGCTAGTTTCATTTTGTTTTTCCTTAAGACAAAAATTGGTTAAGATATGGCTGTTCAAAATTTGCATACACTCGTGATTAGTGACCCGTTCAAGCTTTTTCAACTATAACCCTTTCAAAAATAAGCACTTTAAACCGGTGAGACTGACAGATCATATAAAAAATAGATAAGTAAGTAAATTTTTTGTAAAGCGGTAGCGATTAATTTCATTTGGCGAGCTAAACACGGGGAGATTTTCATGATTTTTTACCAAAAAAAAAGGGGGCAACTTTACTTTGAGCCTAACTCGCTTATTTTTAATGCTAGAAGCTTTTATAACCAATTAAAATAAAGCTTTTTATAAACACTTTAAAAAAGTTTTAATGGATTTTTCCCGAAAAGTGCTTAATTTTTCGGTGATTTCACCTTGAAATATTCGATTTGAAATTAGACGAATAAGAACGTATTTTTCATGAGCTACAACTTTGTTTTTAATAGATTGATAGACTTTTCTGATACACCATTTTTTCGGTTTTTTATAACCTACACTTTTGCTAAGAATATTTTTTCGATCAAATATTTACTTTTTGAGTTATTGAGCGAAAAACCGTGTGAAAACGTAGTTTTTTTTGTCGAAAAATAAATATTTTCAATCGCAAATAACTCGAAAAGTAATGACTTACATAAAAAACTCTATAGAACAAAAGCTGCTTGAAATCAGTAAATTTATTCATTTCCGGTCTCATCTTGAACATATGTTTTTTTACCCCCCGAGAAGGGGTGACTGTCGCCCCCCAAGTAAAAGCAACAAACGGCATCGTTTCAGCTTTGAAGTGGAGGGTAAGTAGAACCTAAATCCAAATTTTCATTCAATTCGGAGTTGCCCCTGAAAATTACACGTTATCGCCGTATTTCCCGTTCATTTACTGGGCTAATAGTGAGAAACTACCAATAAGTTTGTTCTTATTCTGTCCGGTGTGGCCCAGATTCGTTTTGGTTGGTCGAAACGCTCTAGTTGTTTGCTTCCATGGCATATTCCGGATGTCAGGCAGTGCATTCTTCTCCCAATCTTCCCACCAAGCAACGGTCAGTTATCTTGAAATTCCTTTCAATTAGTACTTTTGCAGAATCAAGAGGTTTTTTCTTGAGCGAAGCCTACTTATGTCTCTGTCGGTGATACCAAAGTAGGAGTGGAGCACGGGATCCGCCTTAATTTTTCTATACTCCCTGCAGTCCTGTCGCCAGTTGGAGTACAACGGCCTCCTTAATTCAGATGGACTTACCCAAGTTTTTTTTTATGTATTTTGACCCGTAGAACACGAATTTTTTGGGTAACAGTCGATCCGGATGTCGATAAGATGGTTATAAACAAAGAACTTGAGGAATCACATAACAGCGATTTTTCGCAAAACAAAACATTTTTTTGTATTTTTTGGGTCATTCTAAGCAAAAAATGTTTTTAGAAGTTTTTTTGTAGGATGCATAGTTTTCGACATTAACGCGCTTAAACTTTAAAAAAATAGAAAAATTGCAATTTTTGAACCCGAATAACTTTTGACTGAAAAATAAAATACCAATTCTGCTCACCGCATTTGAAAGTTCAAGTCAAATTCTATCGGTTTTGATTATTTTCATTGCTAAAAATTAATTTTTTTATTGGTAAACAAAGCTATAAACACATAGTGATTGAATGATGTTCTCAATGCATTTCTCATTTGAAATCGAATGAGTAGGCGCACATACAGACAATTTCTACGTAGATTACGTACATTAAAACGCATGCATTGGGCACGGGAAACACTATGTGTTTGGAGCTTTGTTTATCAAATAAAAACTTAATTTTTAGCAATGCAAATAATCAAAAACGATAGAATTTGACTTGAACTTTCAAATGCAGTAAGCAGAATTGATATTTTATTTTTTAATCAAAAGTTATTCGGGTTCAAAAATTGCACTTTTTCGATTTTTTAAAAGTTCAACCGCGTTTATCTCGAAAACTATGCATCCTACGAAAAAACTTGTAAGACCATTTTTTGCTGAGAATCGCCCAAAAAATACAAAAAAATATTTCACTTTGCGAAAAATCGCTGTTATGCAATTCCTCAAGTTCTTTGTTTATAACAATCTTATCGACATCCGTATCAACTGTTACCTAAAAAACGGGTCAAAATACATAAAAAAAACTTGGAAAAGTCCATCTGAATTAAGGAGGCCGTTGTACCCCCCCTGGCGACAGGACTACTGACAAAGACATGTTCTCCATGGGAGTGTGAGGGTGCTATATAACTTAGTGCTGGTAGCCAGCAGATTCGGGTTCACAGTACTCTTCAACGGGATACACGAGTCCCAGTGCTGTCGACCTAATGGTAGGGAAGCCCAAGCGGGGATTTTTGAAGTTACTCGAGCGCGTCAGATTAGCATATGGGGAGAAACCTGGTACCCTGCAGATGTACCTCTACCATATATTGGCTCTTAACACAGGGGAGTTCGTTAAGGGGGGCCCGAAAAAAAAATCTATCCTTAAAAAAACTCGAAATTGTCAGATTAAGATAAGGTAAGTTAAGTACATGCAAAAGAGTGTATATTTCAAAAATCTGACGATTTGAGCCGGGCGTAAGGAAATGGGTGAGTCCCAAAGTTTCACAAGATAAAAGCGAATATTTCGCGAAATAAATGACAGATCGAAAATCTAAAAAATATGTGCTCAATATTTTTTAAACATCTATCGAATGATACCAAACACGACTTCCCACGGAGAGGGGTGGGGGGTAAATTTAATATTTTAAATACGAATCCCGCGATATTTCGCGAAATAAACATCAGATCGAAAAACTGTAAAATACACTTTTTCAATATTTTTGAAAAATCTATCGAATGGCACCAAACACGACCCCCCTTGGATGCGGGGTGGGGGGTTAGTTTAAAATTTTAAATAGGAGCCCTCATTTTTTATTGCAGATTTGCACTCCTTACTTAAAAATAAGTAACTTTTATTCGAAACATTTTTTCTAATTGTGGATAGATTGCGTTATAATCGGAACAAACGATTGTTGGAAATGGAAAATTAAATTAAAAAATGGCAAGCGCCAACTAAAATGGAAAACTTTACTTAACTTTTTTTGGTTTTAGGACCTACTCTTCACAACCCAATAGGTCCCCAAAGCGCTCGAGTGACTGCACATTTAGCATACTTTGCTCCCCTACCATAAGTGTATTCGCTGAGGAACTCCGTGTGGTACCGCATAACGTTTGTAGAATATTATTTCGTGTTCTAAGTTTTGCAGTTGTCTTTGTAAGATATTCTTTCAAGCTTAGCGTTCTATCCAGTATCACACATATATATTTTTGGTGTTTAGTCTGGTTGATGAGTCTGTCTTCAAAGTGGATTTTTAAATGGTAATTGGCGAGTCTGTTGTTTAAATAAAAGCACGATACTTCCATCTTTGTGGCATTGGGCTGCATTTTGATCTCTATATAAATTTATCTTGTTATTTTGTATAATATGGTGCTTGTATAAGTATTCTTAGAATATTATGTTGTATTTTATGTTTACAACAAACTAAAATCTCAAAATTATTATGAACACAGAGAGTTTTAATAAAACTGAATGTCGCGCACAACACATACTTCCTCAGAAAACCATTTCCGACCTAATCGTATTCATGTGACAGTCAAACATCTGTACGAACCCATAATTTTCACCGTCCGACCTCCAACTCCACTCAAACAAAAATTCATCAAGATTTTAGCCGAAAACGATGCGTTAAAAGGAGTGGAAAGTCCAAACTTTCCAAAGTTTTCTCCTTCGCCTGAGTCGGGCGACATCGCCAAGAAAAACTTTCCTCCCGTGATAATTAGGGTATCGCCTTTCTGTGTACACAAGCGTGAAGCCGTTCAGAAACAATTTAGGAATTGCCGTGAATTTTATATAAACTCGCCTTGTTGGTTTAAGAAAGTGAAAAAATCAGTGGTAGTAATTGCCTGCCGAGTTTCAGTTTGTCTTAAAAAGTCGACTAAAATACATTTTTCGAAAGGGGAATAGGAGGGTTTAAAGAGTTGAGTTATATTTGCCGAAAAATAAATTGGATATTCTTTCTTTTTCTCGTTGATCTTTTGCGAAACCCGTAAGAAAACAGAAACCCTAAAATTAAAGAAAGGCTACATACCCATTTAAATTTTAAATGTATACATACATACATACATACTGTATATTAGGAGTGTAGAATCAAAACTCGCTTTCTCCAAAATTTTTGTTTAGCACAAAACGCTATGCTTTGATTTTAGATTTTAAAGTTAGGTACCCCCACCCCTCCTCCAGGGGGTGGAGTGGGTCCTCGTGTTTAGTGTCATTCGATAGATTTATGAAAAATATTGAATACGTATTTTTCAGTTTTTCGATCCGATGCTCATTTCGCGAAATATTCGACCGTTCCGCTACTTAAGGGACACCTTATATGAAAGTGTGCCAAAAAATAGTGCGAGAAATTAAATTTCATTTAAAATACATTGTTACTTCACGCACACTTTAAATCCTTCACGCACTGCTATCTACAATGACAGTTTTCACAAACTAAAAACTTTTCATTTTTGTTCAAACTAGTTTTCTTGCTTTTGTATTTATTTTTCTCATAAACTAATCACTTTATGCAAAGTGTTACACATTTTTGTAATCAGTACAAAGAGGAAAATCCAAATATAGACTAAAAAAAGGGTAGAGGTAATAAAGAAATTAAGGGATGATACGAAGGGTGAGAGGGCCTTTCCCGGAAAGCTTAAATATGGCATAATGTCTAAAAATCAGTGGTTAAAAAGTTATTTAAGGTGGAAAGTTTTATCTGAAAAGCACTGTATATTTAGATACAAGATATGTAACTTCCTTAAAAAAATAATGGAATAAAATGGAAGGACAGCGTGTCCTGGTACATGATAAATAACCTGGCATAGTAATATCAAGGAGTGGACGGGACTAGACCTGCAAACCTTGAAAAGAAAAGCACAAAATAGAAATGAATTTACAGAAGTCATCGCCAATCTCTATTAGAGAAGACACCAAAAGAAGACGAGAAAAGTTGGAGTGATTGTGGTAGCTAATATTATGGAGCACCTAAACTATTGCTACGATAGCCGTGTTCCATATTATATGATGGAATAATCTCGAATCAATGTTGCAAGCGCACGTGTTCTGGTGGTACCGACCTCGAGATTTCTAGAACCAGAGCCAAACTATATATAAAGCACAATTTGGATTTTATAATCAATCTGAATTGTAAACTGCTGCTGTTAAGTGTATGTTATAAATGTTTGTTATAAAGGGCCTAGCCGGGTAAGATGATGAAAAGTGCCCCCAAGTCGATTCGAATTCCATATAGGTCAACGTTTAGCGTATATAGTGAAACTAACTTTCTGAAATTTTTAGCCCTCTAGGTGGTCATGTGACCCACCTAGAGCCTAATTAGGGTTTTTCTGTTTTTATTTTTTATCTCAGCCGCATCGAGAACTAGCGAAAAACTTTAAATAAAAAAGTTAGATTTAAAAAGTTCTGTCCGAAATTTTTTTTTTAATTTTTGATGGGAGATTTAAATTTTAGAACGATTTTAAAATTTTAAATGAGTATAAAAAAATAAGTAAGACATTCGTTTTCATGAAAAAAATATATAACGTGTATTTTTGCATAATATTTCACCCTAAATTTTTTCAAATTTTTAAAATTGGTGAAACGTACCTTTAAAAATTAAAAATCGCATTTTTTCGTTTTTTTTTTCGTTTTTTGAAACAATTTTATACATATTTTTCAAAAAAGGTAACACCATCACTAGAATAGGTAAAAAACTGAAAAATAATTGTGGTTTTCTTAATAAAAATTTTTTGTAGTGCCATCCATTTTTAAGATACAGGGCGTTGAAGAAAACAAAATTTTACACATTTTTTACGATTTTGCCGAAACTACTGGCAACATTGTAATAAAATTTGGCGAGTTTTAAGAGGTAGTTGTTGTGCATTTTTTGACATACCAAATAAGAATTTTATATTTATCATTGGCGCGCATAGGGGTAATGGTCTGAACTTTTTAAAGAAAAAAGATAGTACGCCACTGACACATTTCAAATTAACAATCGTTTTTGAATTCCTCGTTCAATTTGTGACAAAAAATCTATCTTTTTATTTTCTCATACGACGCGCCATTTTTATTCAAAAAATAAAACATCTTAACCCTTACAAAGTATTCGAACTTCTATGAAATAAAACTCGTATATCCATTATAAAAACTAATTCGAATACTTTGGAAGCGTAAGATATTTTATTTTTTTGCAGCGAAACGGCGCCTCGAATGAAAAAATGAGTAGTTTTTTTGTTGAAAATTGAACGAGGAATTCAAAAATGATTGTTAATTTGAAATATGTCAGTGGCGTACTATCTTTTTTTATTTTAAAAGTTCAAACCATTACCCTAAGCGCGCCAATGATGAATATCAAATCCTTAATTGTATGTCAAAGCATGCACAATAACTACCTCTTAAAACATGCCAAGTTTTATTACAATGTTGCCAGTTGTTTCGGCAAAATCATAAAAAATGTGTAAAAGTTTGTTTTCTTCAACGCTCTGTATCTTGAAAATGGATGGCGTTACAAAAAATTTTTATTAAGCAAACCCCAATTATTTTTCAGTTTTTTACCTACCTCAGCAACGGTGTTACCTTTTTTGAAAAATATGTATAAAATTGTATCAAAAAACGAAAAAAAAAACCGAAAAAATGCGGTTTTTTATCTTTAAAGGTGCGTTTCACCAATTTTAAAAATTTGAAAAAATTCAGGGTGAAACGTTATGCAAAAATACACGTTAGATATTTTTTCGTGAAAACGAATGTCTTAGTTATTTTTTTATACTCATTTAAAATTTTAAAATCGTTCTAAAATGTAAATTTCCCGCCAAAAATAAAAAAAAATTTCAGACCGAACTTTTTAAAGCTTACAACTTTTTTATTTAAAGTTTTTCGTTAGTTCTCGATGCGGCTGAGATAAAAAATAAAAGCATAAAAACCCTAATTAGGCTCTAGGTGGGTCACATGACCACCTAGGGGGCTAAAAATTTCAGAAAGTTAGTTTCACTATATATGCTAAACGGTGACCTATATGGAATTCGAATCGAGTTGGGGGCACTTTTCATCATCTTACCCGGCTAGGCCCTTTAGTAGTTCCGTTTTAATGTTAATGTAAATAAATAAGTATTAGAAGAGTGTATGTATATAAATAAAATAATAAACACTATAGACAATGCGAAAGCGGCGGGTTCGCTGGGAAAAATATTCTCATGAGATTTTTTTGCATAATTACATTCGTGAGACATCCCAGAATAAGGTTGAAGAAGTCGCCCACGTGAGAAGTGGGCCAAATTTTTTTTAAAAATTTTTTTAATCAAATTACAAAAATCAATATTTTTGGCCCGGACAATTTTTTTATAGGTTTTTTGGACCATTCTGGATAAAAAAGTTCTCTTATAATTTTTCTTTAAAGTTGATCTTTTTCGAATTATAAGCAATTTAAAATTGAAAAAAACGAAAAATGGCGATTTTCAAGGCTTAATAACTCGGTTAAAAGGTATTAGTATGAAAGTTACAAAGTGACTAAATCAAAGCTTAATGCCCCCTACAAGATCCTGAAGAAATTTTTGTCATTATTTTATTACTAAGCTGTTATTTTTAAGTAATAATATTGAGCGCCATGCACGTGGTAGCCGGCCGTAAATACTGAGTGCGAGAGAGATGCCACTCCGGGCGGCAGTCCAATTGTGCATCTTACTTGCACTCACATTTACGGCCGCCTACCTCGTCCATGGCACTCATAATTATCACTTAAAAAATAACAGCTTAATAATAAAATAATGACAAAAATTTCTTCAGAATCTTGTAGGGGGGCATTAAACTGTGATTTAGTCACTTTCTGACTTTCATAATAATAAATTTTAACCGAGTTATTAAGCCTTGAAAATCGCCATTTTTCGTTTTTTTCAATTTTAAATTGCTTATAACTCGAAAAAGATTAACTTTAGAGAAAAATTATAGGAGACCTTTTTTATCCAGAATGGTCCAAAAAATCTACAAAAAAAATGTCCGAACCAAAAATATTGATTTTTGCAATTTGATTAAAAAAAAATTGTTAAAAAAAATTGAACCACTTTTCACGTGGGCGACTTCTTGAACCTTATTCTGGGATGTCTCACGAATGTGATTATGCAAAAAAATCACATGGGAATATTTTTCCCAACGGACCGCCGTTTTCGCCTTGTTTACTAAATTAAATAGGTGTAAGATATTAATACCTAAAACAGTGCACTATGGCATTAGAATTTATAAAACAAGTGATATCATTCAAAACTATTATTAAAAAATATAATATGTACACAATGTACAGTCAATATACTACTTCTATGGTTTATTTTAAAAATTGATTTATTTAACGTAAAAGCTTCATCAAAACATCTCAAACTCCCATAAAGCACACTTTAACAAAATACTCGAACGAGCCAAATAAGTCAAGTTCAAGTAAAAGAAGAAAATAGAAGAAACAAACGCTTACGTAATTCTGTGCCAGGTCGGGATGGTTTGTCTGGATGCCGTCGTCGAGGATCGAGACCACTACCCCTTTTCCGGTGTACCCCTTTTGCCAAGCCGGCGCCAGATTCATGTCCAATCCATCTTTGGCACCGCCGTTCTGAAAAATAAATTAAAAACCGTTTAATTCTATTAAAAGCAGAAGCGGGCGCTGAAAATGTTAGTAGAGGAACGAAAGTTGGAATTTATTTCAGGAACAAATAATTATTGTGCAATAAAAGCAAAATTGAATGGGATTGTTTGCAATAAGCGAATCGTTCAAGAGGTATGTTTTTCATTAATGTAAAAATTTACAGTATGATTCGTCAAGTGAGTCAAAGTCAAAGTCAAAATTTTATTTACGCATATAGCATTTACAGAGTAAGTAGGTATAAAACAACAATAATTATAAAAGTACAAAGGATAGTTATAAGTATAACCTATATAGTCTTACAAAGTTAAATCATTAGAATATACATACAAGTCAAAATATATTAAAAGATTACTATAACAATAACAAGATGTCGTTGTGACTAGATTTTTTTTTCAATAATTATAAAAACACTGAAACATATACAGAGAGAGTCTGTAAAGTGGAATAAATTCAATATCTCAAATACTAATTGTTTTTTTGGAAAATTCTCAGACCCGTCGATTAGTATTTCAAATTGCCCTTTTTGACATTCAATAAAAATGTATACAGGGTGTCCCAATTTAGAGATATGACGTCATCGTCGATTTTCTTAAATGGCAACACTGTCATTTTGATAGCTAATTTGATAGGGTTTGTAAAGTTATACATAACTGCAAAATATCAAATTTTTATTCTCTACCATTTACAAGATAATAGAAAATAACAAAGTTATACCTGTAATTTGGAATATATTCAATAATTAAAATACTAACTGTTTTTTTTGAAAAATGCTCAGACCCGTCGATTAGTATATCAAATTGTCATTTTTGACATATAATAATAATGTATACAGGGTGTCCCAATTTAGAGATATGACGTCATCGTTGATTTTCTTAAATGGCAACACTATCATTTTGATAGCTATTTTGATAGCGTGTGTAAAGTTATACACATCTGAAAAATTTCAAAATTTTATTCCCTACCATTTACAAGATAATAAAAAATAACAAAGTTATGAAGAACAAGAAGTAATCAAATAATAATTGAATTTATTTATTTCAATTAAGCAAATGCTCATAACGTTGCTCATTGACAATTTGACAATAATTGAGGGCAACATTATGAGTTTTTGCTTAATTTATTGAAATAATTAAATTCAATTATTAGTTGATTACTTCTTTTTCATAACTTTGTTATTTTTTATTATCATCTAAATGGTAGAGAATACAAATTTGAAATTTTGCAGTTGTGTATAACTTTACACACCCTATCAAAATAGCTATCAAAATGACAGTGTTGCCATTTAAGAAAATCAACGATGACGTCATATCTCTAAATTGGGACACCCTGTATACATTATTATTATATGTCAAAAAGGACAATTTGATATACTAATCGACGGGTCTGAGCATTTTTCAAAAAAACAGTTAGTATTTTAATTATTGAATATATTCCAAATTACAGATATAACTTTGTTATTTTCTATTATCTTGTAAATGGTAGAGAATAAAAATTTGATATTTTGCAGTTATGTATAACTTTACAAACCCTATCAAATTAGCTATCAAAATGACAGTGTTGCCATTTAAGAAAATCGACGATGACGTCATATCTCTAAATTGGGACACCCTGTATACATTATTATTGAATGTCAAAAAGGACAATTTGAAATACTAATCGACGGGTCTGAGCATTTTCCAAAAAAACAATTAGTATTTGAGATATTGAATTTATTCCACTTTACAGACTCTCTCTGTATATAACAAAAAGTTTGGAGGTAACAAATTTGAAATCAGATTACATATTTAATAAATAAGACACATTTTACCATAATAATTTTAACATTAATTTGATAGAAACTTTTTTATTTTACCACTAAATTTATTAAAACCATCATTAAATAAATCCAAATCACACTTTTGTAACATTTCATTTGTTAATTTGCTCATTCGACAAATAGGTGAGTTAATGCCATAATTGGTTCTATGAAACTCAATGTTAAGTAGTTGGTTATTTCTGGAATTAATAGATGGAACACGCAGGCCAACAGCTGCCAGGAGATCTTGGTCATCAATAATATTATTTATGATTTTATATATTGTACAAATATCTAAATAGTTCTTTCTGGTTTCCAAAGGGGTTAAATTCAAAAGCCTCATGATGTCATTAACATTTATCTCTTCATAAGGTATTTTTAGTTTGTGACCTATTCGTCTCAAAAACTTTCTCTGAACTCGTTCAAGTTTTTCTTTGTGCACAGTGTAATATGGATGCCATATAGGTGCTGCATATTCTAGAATTGATCGCACTAAGGAACAGTAAACTTCCTTTAAAACAAATATATTGTCAAAATATTTTAATGTTCTAAAAACAAACCCTAACAACCTAATTGCTTTATTTGTAATCAGATCAATATGGTTTGAGAAATTTAATTCACTATCAAACCATACACCAAGATCTCTTATTAGATAACATCTTTCAAGGCCTACCGAATTCAGAGTGTAATTGAAAAGAATAGGTTTTTTTATTCTGCTAAATGCAATGATTTTACATTTATTTATATTTAATGTTAGATTATTAGTATTGCACCAATTTGAGAAGATATTGAGTTCTCTTTGTAAGTCTAGACAATCATTTGGAGACTTGATGATGTTCAGTATTTTGACATCATCTGCGAAGGCCTTGAATAAACAGTTATTAAAAACATTCTTGATATCATTAATAAATACATTGAATAATAAACTTGATAAGTGACCACCCTGTGGAATTCCAGAAGTAACAATGATTTCAGATGAGATAAAGTTCTTCATTTTCACAACTTGTTTTCTTTCTTTAAGGTTACTTTGAAACCAATCAAACATCGATCCATGAATGCCCAAGGCAGACATTTTTCCAAGTAAGATATTCTGATCAATTTTGTCGAATGCCTCAGAGAAATCGGTATAAGTTACATCAACCTGGTACCCATTCTCCAAGGCACCTAACAAGATATGCTTATAACTTAAAAGATTAGAAACTGTTGACCTACCTTTGGTGAAACCGTGCTGTGAGCTCGTTAATTCTATAAATATACTAATAATGAAATTCCATATATTGTGTTTTTCATATAAAAATACCGAATAATTTCAAAGTATGCCCAGGAAAAATTTATAGTCAAAAATAGTCAAAAAATTTAACATTGTTTTTTGGATTTATTTAGTAAAAAAAATTTGGGCTTTAAGCCCAATGCCCTATCACTTTGATAGGAAATTTAATTCTCTACAAAAATCTTGTATTAAATAATTAGGTACTAAAATTCTATAGTTTTTTGAGTCATAGCAAAAAACCGAAACATGGACAAAAGCTAAGATAGTAAAATCTGCATTCGGCTATATCCTTATTTGGAATTACGCCCTCTAAAGTGCGTATTCAAAAACCCCTTTAGCAACATTTATAGCTCTTTAAGTGGTCCCAGGGGCCCCTATCGTAAAAAATTTATTTTTTAGAAAAAATCGATTTTCTGAGCGATTCTTTGCTTTAAAAATCTGAAAAAATTCATGGACATACATTTTAATGCCCCCAAATACTCCGATTTTATTTTAGATTTTTTGGATCAAAATTGAGCTAAAAAACATATTTCAATTTTTCAAATTTTTTTTAAGACATCTATGTAATTTTTGGCTAGTTTCTCGATAATTGTTATGTTTCGTATATTTTTTTCGTTATTTTGAATGACGGAAGTAGATTTGCCATTTTCTCTGACTCTGAATAAAGAACGATTTTTCATCTACTTTTCCATTTTGTCTAATAGTGGTGTCATGCTCGCCATTTCAGAACGAAACATACTTTAAAATCGACAAAACTGCATTTTTAGGTGATATTCTAAGCACATTACCATAACTCTGACCAATCACGATTTGTTCTACCCCTCACCCCCCAACCATCATTCGACTGATGTTTATCATTTAAATATTATCATTTATGGAACAAATTAATAGAATAATTATACTTAATTTCATATTAGGTTTTTTTTTCAATTTTGATTAATAATAACGAAATTTTATAAAATTACAAAATCAGGTTATAATAATAGGTTTGGTCTTCGGTACTACCGTTGTTTATAATGGGGTCAGTATCTGATGTGATAAATAAGTCCGAAAGTATTTTTGTGGTCTAACACTTTTCATTTAAACCTTGCATTGCCAAGATGATAAATAATTGCAGCAATGTGAGAACAGGACACTACAGTTATTAATTCATTGGCACAGTCACAAACATAGTGCAAAATACCCAATTGAAATCGACATTTTTTGTAGTTCTTACTATTTATGTGCCTTGAGCTAAGTAATTAAAACTTTAATCATACTGGGTTTCATCCCAATATACTCCAAATTGATATTATCATTGTCATCAATTAGCTCGGATAAGTAGCAAATGGCTTAACCCAACTAATGGCTTTATCGAAAAACTGAGATGGACTGTAAAGGCAAGTTACGGCACTCTCAGCAAAAAATACAAGCTCCTTCACCAGAAATTGAACAATAAACTCATAATATCAAAAGCTGGTTCATAATATATGCTAAGATTGCACTTTTTCTCAATAAAACTTTTGGTAAATGCTTAAACATTGATAAAGATGACGATGTATTGCAGAAGATAAAAATTTGAAGTATGTTGGACGAAAATACATTAGCATTAGGAAGCTAAGGCAGCTAAATGGTCCATTCGGCCGACTACTGCGGTAAAACTAACTGTTCAAGAAATTAAAGATTTACAAAAGAAAAATTTAAGGTCACTTTTAAAGGGACCTCAAATTATTTTTTTTTCAGGTACCTATCAGTAAGAATAGCCAAAGGAATTAAAAAATATGGAGCATTACGCACATTAATGAAATCCAAATACGTATCAAGAACAACAAAAATAAGAATTTATAAGACTGTTATCAGACCAACAGTAACATACGCATGCTAAACATGGGTGCTCAAAAAGTCAGAAACAGACCTCTTAGAAAGATGAAGGTCTGAAAATAGGTCAGTGGAGAAGAAGAACCAATAAAGAATTGGAAGAACTATATAAAGAACCAACGATCACGACGACAATCAAAGTACAGCGAATACGATATTTGGGGCACATCGAGAGAATGGGAAGTAAAAGAATGCCAAAAATGGTACTCTCACGAAGATCAATACAAAAGAGAAGGAAAGACAGGTCAAGGAAAAGATGGAAGGACAGTGTGTACGAAGACCTGAAGAAAAGTAACATTGCGAGATGGAAAGAACTAGCATTGGACAGAACGAGATGGAGGGAGGTGGTGAAGGAGTGTTTAAAAAGACCTGAAGTGTAATTAAATAAAATTTATAAGTTATATTAAGTTATTTATTATTTATGTAATCAGAAATGTAAACATTTTAGCCCTAGGCCTACAAGGCCTGTTGCGCTTAATAAATATCAGTTATACCAAGCCATTTGCTACTTAGCTGAACTGATAAATGATAATGATATCAATTTGGAGTATATTAGGATGAATCCCAATATCATTTAAGTTTTAGTTGGGTCCAGATACATAAATAGTAAGACCTATAAATGTCGTGTCCAATACAAACCTAATTCAATTTACAGCTGTATTGTGCGCCATGATTATGCTTATGACTGTGCCAATGGATTAAGAACTGTAAGATCCACTTCTCACATTGCCGTAATTATTTATTATCTTGGTAATGCAAGGCATACGTCAAAAATTATTACACCAGCTAAAATACTTTCAGACTTATTTATGACATCAGATGCTGACCCAGTATTAAGCGAAAATCGTGACGAATATTCAAACTATTATTTTAATGCGATTCATGAAAAAAGATCAAATTTAAAAAAATATGAGCCCTGACAAAGTATTAGCATTTTTATTTTATTTGTCGACCTATTTGATTCGTCTCTGAATTTACTCGATTTTACATATTTCTTTTTTACCGATATACCTATTTTGTATTTAAAATTATGTCAAACTGCTGCTTCAGCTGTTTAAACAAGGAAAATATACCTAAATTTCGTCGAGTTGAGTATTTTAATCGTACCTTTTGCTTGGTGTATTTGTTTCAGCTGCAGTTAATCCACTGTGCTACATTCCCTTTAGCGTTTCAAGTTTATCAGCTAAGTCAATAGAAGTCGTTCGATTTTCAACTGTTGGTAACATTGGGGCTGAGTTACCTGACTATTTTATTCGAATAATGAAACACTCACTTGCTGAATAATGTAAAAGTTAACGGCGAGTCCTATTTTTTTTGTGAAACATCGGTGTGTTATATTGGTTCTTACTACGAGGATTTTTCGATAATTATGGAGTTTGACAACGCAAAGAAAAGTTTTTTTATGTCATGGTCATGGTAGCTAGTTGAAATTGAATTTCCTATTAGAATAATATATAATTCCACACATTATTCTTATATAAAAGAAAATGAAAAACAGTTTATATTTAATTCTACTTAAGAGGCGACCATCATCCTGTTACGTACGTTTCATCCTCTTGGGCTCTTCAGAGGGGCCTATGGTCGGATCTAAATTAAAAAGAAAACTGCCTCGCTAAACAAAATTATACAAGTAATTAGCTATCAGACGCCGTAGCGACATCTATTAACAAAATGAGAAGTCTTAGATCCGAAAATCTAAAGAACTAACTTTTTCTACGATTCAGAAAGCAATCTGACAATAAATGAAGAAGATGAAAGGCACTCTATAATATGCAGTCATCCCCCGTTAATTCATCCATGTAAAACTTTAACGAAAGTTGATTCCGTTAAAGGTTTTTGGGGTTGCCGAACACGAATACGTGATCAGCACAGACACAGGAGCACCTGGTGCCTAAGACAGATTATCTTCTGGAGTTAAAACCTAAGAGTAATCCATTTGATTCCTTCATTTGATTCCTCCGAAACTCCAGAAGATAACCTGTCTTAGGCACCAAGTGCTCCTGTGTCTGTGCTGATCACTTATTCGTGTTCAGCAACCCCAAAAACCTATAACTAATCCATTTGCATTAATATAGTACCAAAAACCCTCGAAATTCCAGGAGCCCCTTTCATTGACCTTGGAAACCAGGTGCTCCGGGAGTCGGTTCTGGTGGCATATTCGTGTTTAGCGACCTCAAATACTCTCCAGTAATTCATTTGCATCAATTAAATGCCTAAAACCATCAAAACTCTAGAAGATGACATCCCTTGCAGTGGCCCCTGGCCACCACGTCCTCCGGAGGTCAATTCTGATGGCATATTCGTGTTTTTCGATCCCAAAAACCCATGAGTAATCTGTTTATATCAATTTAATGAAGAAAACCCTCGAAACTCTAGAAGATGACGTCCGTTGAAAGTCACGGTCAAAGTAAAGGTCGCCATTGGATAGCCAGGAAAAAATCCTAGACTACTAGTACTTGGTTTTACCCCTATTCAGCGGTCCCCATAAGCGCGGTCCCCGATTGAGCGGTCTCAATACAGCGGTCCCCGTTTCAGCGGTACAAACCGGTGTAATATTAGGAACTTTAACAATGGGGCGTAGAAAAAGCTCTTTTTGAGTAGTGGTTGTAAAATAATGGATTTTACTCACTGTTTTTTTGGTGCGGAAAATGTGATTTTCCGCATGCTAGTAGAAAAAATATTTTTTTTTTACTTCTAATAAATTGATTTGATAAACTCTCCCTCTTTCGATAGGTACCCGCAGAATCATCCTAAGTAAATTGGTTTATGTAGAATAATGTTATAAATATTTAGCCTCTAGGATAAACTTTTACAATTTTACAAAAACTATTGCAAGAATTAATCTAAAAATTTTTTTGCAAATTATTTACTATATTACCCTACTTTTTATGCAATTGCAAAGCTATATATAGGGTGATTTTGGGACAATTTATTGTTTATTTTATAAAATTCATTTTTTATTGTTAAAACTACTCTCCCCAAGAGGGTCCTGTTTTTACTCATTTTCCTGAACGATGCCTCTCAAACGGAATGCTGCAGAACCAAACGCCGCTGAAACGGGTATCGGTGGAATCGAGAACCGCCGAAACGGGGACTGCTGAAATGGGTACCGCTGAACCGGGGACTGCTGAAAGGGTCGGTGGAATCGAGAACCGCTGAAACGGGGACTGTTAAAATGGGGTCTTACCCTAGTACTTATCCTTGATTCAAACTTCTACATGTTGCCAGATAACCAGTAACTCAAGGAATTGAAATACTCAGTAAATCTTA